>NW_027287538.1:46493928-46796302 GCF_022747635.1 Hetaerina americana | reverse complement strand
ATCGACACCGTTGGGTCGTGCCGGGCGTCATCCGCCACGGGTCGGCGGCGTTGTGGGGGAGTTTGCGCGTGCCTCGGTGGTGTTCATCGGACGGCACTGGCGAGTGCACTCGGACGACGGCGCCCCCGGGAGGGGGGGACCCCTGGGGGCACCCCCGGGGGCCGCGGCCCGTCTCACTCCCAGACTGACGCTGGACGGCCGACGACGGCTTTCGGTCTTGGCGGTCGTCGGAGCGAGGGTTTCGTACCTGTCGGACCTCCTGTGGACATTGGGAGAGTGCATCGGTGACATTTCCATTCCCTTAGTCTTCTTCTTGAAAGAAGTCACGTTCTCGAACTCACATAGTGATATTCAACATAAAGATACGGAAGATGATGGTGAATATCTGACCGAATGTTAAAATGCTGCAATCGTTTTTTATCATGCTTGAAAAGTGGGTGTTTGTATAGTTTGATTTCGTGTTCATATTTTCCTCAAATAGTTACGAAGGTGATTCAAACTGATGAGTCTTTCCAGAGCCGGTATATCCTAGCCGGTCGTTTTCTTCGGATCCGACCGAGCTGTTCTAAGTTTGATTCGAGTGAATAACAATCCGTTAGTGAAAGGTTCATCTACTTGGTTTAGGTGATCATTCCTTGTGGTGGTTGACGGTTTGGTTCCGGCCGTGAAATGCAAATTTCTGGTATCGCCATCTTATTTTTGCAAACTTTCGGCGACAAGTTATCCTGGGATTTTCTTCTTCGACCCTTCGTGGGGACACTGCATTTCGCCCGAGTAGGGACCCTCTCACCGTCCGAAGAAATCACTGTCGGCGTTCTCCTCTCCTGGGTTGTATGATTCGCATCCGACGCTCCCGAGTAACGCGTCCGAGGTTTGTTTCCTCAGGGAGTCGGAATTGGGGATCGCTTCGCCCGGGCGGTGGATGACGGCGACGGCGCGGGGGGGCGCGAATGAGGGCCGCCGCGGCGAGCGAGTGGAGGAGTCGAGGGGTTGCCGATGGACCTCCTGCTCCTCAGCCTGATCATCATCGGGCTCATGTCCTGCATGCTGTGCCTCCTTTACGGTCTCCTCGTCAAGGAGCACTGCTGTCCACGGCAACCGCCGCCCAGCGAAGAGGACGAAGCCTCCCCCCGGAGAGAATAGGTCGGTCGCACTCCCGCGCTGTACCTCGAACACCCCCTGCTCACGGGCCACTTCTCCCTTCATCTTCGACGGCAACGTCTGTCTCTATCCCCCGGTGAACTACGGCGGTAGGAAGTGAATATCTCCGTGTCTCTTCGATGTGTGACCTGGAAAAGTTTTGCTAACCATCACTCCAATCCGATGATCAGACATATCTCCTCTCGAACGCTGGTGCATTAACAATTCTAGCGTGTGTTGAGTGTGTTGGTGGTGGTGTTGGGACTGCGGTAAACTGGGTAGCGATGACATCAACTCTCTCGGCTTGGGAAAATTATTTTGACCAGGTAACCGTGGATTGAGATGTACTGAGTAAAAAATGTTTGAAATGAAAAAATTCCCTATTTCATCACTCAGTTTCAGCAAAACATGGCCAAGGTGTTGAATGTTCGGAATGATTTCTTTAAACTCGGTAGTGGAATGAAAAAGATTTTAGTGGAGATCAATAGATTAATTTTTCCCAGTGTTCGTAATTTCCACCAAGTGATGGTCTGTTGATGTTGTTAAGTGGATATAAGTGTTGGGTGAAGATGTTTTAATGGGTGTTCACGGAAACCCCGTCCTAGATTGATATGCATTTGAAATTTGGCAGTTGACCTTTTTTACGAATAATGTTTAAACCCGTTTCGTGAAGGCTAATTAATTAAATGTGGATGGGTTTATGAAATCATTAACAATACATGCCACTAATGGCAAATGCTGTATTCGGTAAGATGTTTTTATGATTTAACCTTATTTTATTATCGGCTAAGGGTGGTTTTTAGATGGGCCCTGGCACTATATACTACTCTAATCCTAAATCCTGACCAACATGATACAAAAATCCTTAAAACCCATCGTTCATATGACAAATAACTACTTCTTTAGCTCTGCATACTTTCCACCTCCATTAATTCCATCCAAAATGCCTGTTTTCTCCCCATAACTCGTTTCCCAGAATTCTCCCCTCTATTATCGCCTTCAGCATAACATTTTCTCTCAGAATTTCTTGCACCACTGATCCTGCCTTTTTCGAATTTCTCCCAATAAACGTCTATCTTCCCCAAACGTGGACAAGGACATCATAGTTTCTTCTCCCTTTTGTTCATTTTATATTTCCCATTCTTCTTCTTCAAATCCACATCTCAAAAGCCTCCAGTCTGCGCTTATCATCTTGCATAAACGACCGAAATTTCGATTCCGTACAAAGCTATATACCATTTTAAAATTTTCACTAGTCTTTCCATTTAATCTCTACTAAACCGCACCCGTCATAAACTCCCTCCGACTTGTTAGTTTTTTTATGGCTCGGCCACTTTTACAACGTTGTCCCCAGAAATTGCGAGGTAGGCGTCATTTTGTCTAACTGCCCAAGTTTACCTCTCACAACTTTAATGTTTATCTTATCCATCTTATTTCTGAAGATCGTCTTTGCCTTCGTTTTTTTCCGTTGATACTCATCTCAAACCTATCACACTGATTATTCTATAATACAGGAGCGTACCTGTCATGGAAAAATGTGTAAATGTCCTAGGACAGTACTTTGAAGAATTTTATGTGTTTGCAAAAATATTTTCAATAAATTACTTTAAAAAAATAATTACATTACTTTCGGAATGCACCCTGTATTTATTCACAATTATTGCACTCGCGGGTATGATCGATTGGCTAATCCCCCCTTCGTCCGTGATTTTTTCTCTGCCCCCCTTCACCCTGCCCACTTGCGCCCCTAAGCCCTTTCATGCCCCACCAAGCATCACCCGCTTCGAGATGTGTGTGTATGCCTGTGATCGCCACCCATCCGCCCAATGAGGCTCCCCCACTCCTTCCCTCCCTGCCACCCCCCCCTATTGTTGCTCCGCGGGTGTTCTCCTACCTTCCTCGCCTCGTCACCTCATCGGATCTTCGGAAGTGGCGAAGGGCTCCAGAAGGATTCCCTCTGAGATACCCAATGTGGTAGTCCCCGTCTCCGATCCACCGGGTGTACGCATCATCCCTCGCAGTTTTTTCCTCGTGCTTCTCCGCGAGCACCTCAGCGTCCTTACCCGCGCACCGCTCGGCCGATTGGGGCTCGCTCCGAGACCACAGGTTTGCGGCCCCAATCTTCCAGCATATGAATTCTCCTCCATATGTCTTCAGAACACCCACCCAACAGCCCACGCCGCACTTTTCTTCCTTGCGTTCGTACAGGACATGATCCATATCTCCGACGTCGATTCCACCTCCCAAGCGCTGCGAGAGACGCCTCGTACAACGAGATTTCTTCACGCCGTGCGACTGTGATTCTTGTGAGCGAACATTTAACATACGGACTACTTCTGGCGTCACTTAGCGAACATTTCCAATATACATGAGAATGGGATAAAGTCTTTCTAAATTTTTCTCACACCATCTTTTCAAAATTAATAGTAATGGCATAAGTAATGGCACAAGTAATCGTAGCCGTGATTGGCTAATTTTGGAAATCTCTTGAAAAATGTTATATGCTTGGTTTTTACCCATCGGGAGTTTTGTCTTCGGTTATCCTGCAAAATTTCTTTATTTTTCTGGGGAATGGAGAGGGGGGAGGAGGCCAGCAAGATGCCATAGAAGCCATGAGGATACTTTTAGAAAGAATCATAGAGCACAGTCAGGATGCATTTTGCTTATTTTGTTGATTTAGAGAAGTCGTTTGATAGAATCATTGGAGTAGAATTGATTAATGCATTCTGGAAGATGCGAGTAGATCGGTGGGAGAAGGGACTTATCCACGACCCGTACATGTCTCAGACTGCTCAAAGTGCTAGTGGTGCATGTGGAGTCCGTACGGGCAGTGTCAGGAAGAGAGGGGTAAGGCAGGGGTTTCCATTATCACCTGCGCTGCCCAAGGTATATTTGCAGGAAATGATTTAAAGAACTTGGGATAGAAATGAAAGTTAATGGTAAACATATAAAATCAGTTAGATTTGCGAAGGATCAAGATTTAGTTTGCTTAGCAGCCAAGGGGTTGAAATCATTATTGAACGCATCGGAAAGTCTTCGCCTTTCTACTTTTCAAATCCTAGCTTGCACGTTATTGGATAAATTTTGTTTAATGCATCCTAAGGTGAAATTATTTGTTAGATGATAGTATATGTATTTGCATGTGTGTAGAATTAAAGGATTTTTGCATTAATGTATACGCCACTGTGGTCATAGTTTTGCATATACGAGTATGTGTGTGTTGATTTTGCATGTCGTTTTGTTCCTTTTTTACGGGTGGTGACCTAACACTCCCGCCACACGCCCTTGCGGAGGCTTGCGGGGTATTATGTAGGTATAGATGTAGATAAAAGTCAGTGCGGTGGGTATGCGATGAGCAAAAATTTAAACAAAACAAAGGGCATGAGAGTTTTGAGAAAAAGAAAGGCTAAGTTAAACGATAAAATTGGATGTCAAAATCTATGGCAAGATTACTTATCTTTGAAGTAATTTGTGCCAAGATGTTCAGAGTAGTGGGGACGTTGGAAGAAAAATTACTTAAGGAAAAGTATCTTTTACCAAGAAGGGGGTTTTATGACAGGGATGTAAAGATGTCAAGAAAATATCTATGAAAACATTGTCACAAGAAGAGAATCCTATAGCCAATAAGCTATTGGCTATAGGATTCTCTTCTTGTGACAATTTCTTCAACAGCCAATAGCTCCACGTCCTCTATTTTTTTTATGAAAACATTGATATAGAGCTCGGTTTTGTACGGCGCGGAAAATTTGTCGTGGAAGCAAGGTAATAAGCGTAGATTTTGAAGGCTTTTGAGATAATGTGGGTGTGGAAACAGATGGGAAAGGTGAAGTGGACTGACAGGAAAACAAACGAGAAAGTGCTAGGCGTAGGAGAGGGGTTGTTGGGAGAAATTCAAAGGAAGCAGGAAAGGAGGATGCAGAGCATTTTGTCAATCCATAACTTACCTTAAACAGTAGACTACCAAAAATGATACGTGTTGCTGTTATTATCCTCTCGATATAAATGAGATACGTTTACCTTCTCTTTCGACCCACTTTCTTTCAAGGAAAACGGATTGAAAAACCAGGGCTCTCTAGTAAATTCTGAAAACAACTCGAAAAATATTGACCCTGTTTCTTTAAATGATTTACTGTGTAGATATACTGCTATTTCGTTACGTATAATACCAAAATAAGTGATCCAGTCAGAAGTTGAAGAACGGCAACTTTGATATCTTCTATGATTATTAGACAGTTCACAAATTTTCCCTCCGGGAACTCTGGAAGTCCAGTATAATACGGAATGTTTGGTAAGTGCAACTGGTGCCTCAAACGCTAGATAAGCCTTAGTACACGAGGTCACTGCACTCTGCTCGCTCAGCAACCCACCTCGGGATGATTACTTTGGCTTGTAGTAGGGCTGAATGATGTCGGGTCCAGCGGGGCCACCTTCCAGCATGCTCACCCAACCACTTGTTCCGTCGACAAGTGATGGTACCAGGCAGTGGCAGTAACGATCCAGATCTCCTAATGAAATTCCACACGAGTAAAATCACGCACCTAGAAGTGAGTGAAGGAATCAGTGACCGAATAGTTTTTACTGGACCACGAACATCGATAATTCATAATCTACATATCAGCGATAATTTTCATAAGGGGGACCTGTAAGGAGTTTGGTGAATACCTTTAGAGTAATCTGCAAATAATTATTACACGTATGAGGGAAAAATGTATCGCCTGGGTTCTAATTTCGTATGCCCTTTGAAATTTAATATACACACGCCGTACTTTCTTTGAAACATACAAGCAATGTCTTAGTCTTTTCCGTAGTGTAAATGGCTGCTCCTTTTGATATGGTACCAGGTATAAAATCACTTTGAAAATTTCAGATATCGCCCAGCGTTACCAGCTCTTTCAATAAACACCTACCCTTTCGTTTATTCGGCATGCTCGAAATAATTATTGCTATATAATTCTTGCTTTACAACTTGCTAATATTTTCTTGGCACGGTGGTGCAATCATTTTGATCCTCCGCATCATTTGGTGGAGATGAAGTGCCATGGTATAAATTAAATGATTCACGTTAACGAGCAGTCGGTAATTAGCCCCGCATTTCAAATTTTTGCCAAATATTGGTTTCAGAATTTCAAAATCCTCATAGCACTTACAATTCCGTTTTATCAACTACCTTGAAATCATTGTAACCTGCTTATGCATTGGGCTCGTATTCATAATTCTCATTAATTCTATGAAAATCATATACAAATCCCTTACTAACCCCTGAGTCATGCTAGGTAATATTGCCAATCGTATTCTTTATTGCATTCATTACTTTACTCTCGCGTTTCTTGGCCTTTAGTACCCTTTCCAAGAGAACTTTTTATTACCTTCAAAGTCCTTCTGCATTTTTTCATTAATTATTTGTATTTTCATGAACATAATATGCTAACTTCCGTGCTATCGCGTCTTTAGTTGAAATCGCCTCCTTGAGTTTATTTTTCTTTGCTTTTATTGAATCTTTCACTTTGTTCATTCCCAAGGGTATCCCAGGGTATCCCCGGCCTCGGTGGCGGCGGGGTAACGTCCTCGCCTACCAACCCAGAGGTCGTGGGTTCGATTCTCACCTAGGTGGATTTCCCTCCATCTAGGGCTTGGTTGTATGTGATTGTCGTTAAAAGTCTGTAATGTAGGGTTAGGTGGAAGAAGGGACTAATAGTCCCAATCTCGCCCAAAAAATAAGTCGATATTAATAATAATAATAATAATAAGGGTATTGCCTTTGATTCACGCCGACACACCTTTTCCACATTCATTGAGCGCATTCAATAATCATTTCTTATGGATCTTGCCGACCATCGCTCAAAATTTGTTTGCAAATTATTGACCCCATTCCGCCTGCTTTTAAGCGCAGCACACTCTCAGGCCTGCCTGCATTTTTCTCTTTGCGTCTTCCCTGTTTTTGTTTTCAATCTGTACGCTCGGTATTTTCGTTTATGTGTTTTACGAAGTTCAACTTTAAAGTGTACAAAACTGTGGCCTGTTTAACACTCAGCATGTCAGCACTTCCTTCGTATCCATCATTTCCATTCTTAAATGTTTCGCTTTATCTAACGAAATAGTTCCATGTTCCAAGAATAATGCCTTAAGCCTACGATACTAGAACAAGCCCAAACTCGTCTTTTTTGCTCGCTTTGCTATGTTCCGAGTGCGGCAGTGTATCGCGTAATGAGCTGTCGTATTACGCAGCTTTTGTAAAATTTCAATAGAATTTTATGTTTCTTTTTACACACTTTCGTAATGCAGTATTCTTTTCTCTTGTAAGGCCCATACGGTTTTTCTTGGGTGTTAATATATCGGAACTTAGAACAGAATGTTGTTAACATTCTGGCGAACTGCAACGGAATGGTGAAACTTTTTCCAAAGGCGAATTGTTTAAAAATAGTGTCAAGTTTACATGGTCTTGCATCGGACATCACATCACTGTGTGTAGACATAACACGACGCCGATCTGCAAAAAAAATGCAAAATTAGTGGGCTGATTATTACGCATAAGGACCAATGGGCTGTAATTACCGAATTTAAGAAAATGAAATCGCCATAACAATACGATTATCTATTGGTCCATCTCATAACATTGCCGTGAAGATACCAAACTGTGACCGTCAACGCTGGCGCTGTTTCTTCGCCTACGCCAGGACCGGTAGAACCTAAGGCTTCTTGTGCTAATCTGTATCTCCTGTCCTTATGTGCGTAAATGATCGTGATGACGTTTTGATTCTTATGTAGGTTAAATATCTAAGATAATTCCGAGGACCGTATGCTCTCCGATTCTCAGGATAAATAAATATACATGAAATATCTATGACTTTGCAAATTTTAAAGGTATAACTGTTGTATGTTTAGGTTTTAACGAGTAGTGCACGACAGCGATATGAATGGATGAACTTAAAGAGCTTCGACTTTCGCGACCAGGTGTGCCGTAGTTTGCCCTATTGGGCGCCCTTAATTTATGAATGTTCGTATCCAGAGATAGCCGCGATCGCAGTCCGTCGTTTTGAGTCTTCCACGTGCAGTATGGCGGCGTGTCATTTCGACGTAGATATTAAAGAGGGCGGGGCTCGGAAGCGAGCCCTGTGACACGCCTGCAGATGATAGCCCTTAGTAGAGGGAGTCATTCATCGAGAAACGGAAAGAAAGGTTGCATGCGTGGTAGATTTTAATTATTTCGATAAGCGAAACGTTTGATGGAGTTTATATGTGAGGTCATTTTTTCCGCTCTTCGTGGAAAGCTCTTGCCACGTGTGGTTGTGTGTGTGTGACACGTCGGCCAGATTGAATATGTGATATGTATGTGCATCAGCCAGACAAGAGTAAGAGGAGAGGCGGCAGTGCTGTTCCTACAGAATATCCCATTTGTTCGAAACGAATAATGTTTCTGTGCGAGGTGTACGCCTGAGGGAGAGGGAGAATTATTCATTTTTGGCATGCATTTAGAAATGTTATACGCTACAATTATTGGTTGCATATTAAACATAGGTTTTTATCATTTTTCATAAGTATGATAGTGATAATATATATTTTAATCCAGGGATTGGTACGTAGATCCAGTATGGTACGCGTAATAAATATAGATTACAATTGCTCACAGCAGATAAAGTGATGAGCGATTACACAAGATAGTAGTAATAGAAAACAGTACATAATATGAGTAAGATTACAAGTTACTCATTATTTACGACATAGGAATCGATACCAAGGCAGGCAGTATGGATATGATGAAATATTTGTCTTTTGGTAACATAATTTGTCATTAACAAACACTGAAATGCGGTATTAATTTTTCTTAGTGTGTAATTTCTTTAAGAGCGTATTTAAATGTACGTAATTTTCTGATTTGTAAACCTATGGTGGTTTACAGTATAGCACTGGTCCTCCTTGAGTCCTACTGCTATTGTCCTGGTTTATTGAATGTGGCGGTCCGAATCGGCTCTTGTTCGGGGATTGTTGTATTGTGAATTTTTTTGATATTCTGATATGTGCTAGCTAATGTATGAAAGTGGGAAGATTATGTATACATAAATATATAGGCTTTTAACGTAAGATCATCATTCCTAATTAATAATTATGCATATAAAAGTGCTTAAATATTGGTAGGTATGTTGCTGTGCAAGGTTTAGCAGCCATTATATGGATACTCTCTTTGTAGCTTGAACCTTATTTCTGCTTTAGGGGATGAGCCCCAAAGAATAATGTCATAAGTAAAAGTGAAAGTGAATCATCATTGGTCGTTCAATGCTAAGATTGGTTGACTACAGCCCTCCATCCTATCCTATTTGATGCTAAATGGCTTACTTCCTGGTATTTTTCCAATGTACTTTGTTCTTTATTTGTCCCATGTATTAATCCCTTGGCCGCCCTCTTGAGACTTTTCCCTCTATTTTTCCTTCTATTACATTCTTTACGAAACCATTGTGCCTCAGGGTTTGGTCATTCCATCTGGTTCTTATTTTCTCTATGGTGTTCCATAAGGTCCGTTCTTAGTGTATTCTTCTGTAAACTTCTTCATTTATCATTTTATCCGTCCATTTGATCTTAAGCATCATCATCCCCAGCACCATGTTTCGAAGGCTTCTAGTCTTTTCTTGTCTACTTTTCTACTATGGTCCACGCTTCTGATCCATAGAGTGCCACGCTCCATACGAATTTTTTCACGTATTGTTTCCTCGTCTGTAGTGCTATATTTTTTTGAACACAACAGTTGTCTTTTCATAGTGAATGCTCTTTTAGCTTGAGCTATTCTTCGCTTGATGTTTGTATTACGTCATCCGTCCTATGTGATGGAACTTCCGAGATAAGTGAAGGAATCCACTTGCTCTAATTTTTGTCCTTTCAGTGTGACAATTCTATTCCGCTCTCTCTTCCAGATACTAGGATTTTAGTCTTCGTCTTGTTTATATTCATGTTGTATCTTGGTAGAACTTGATCCAATACGTTTAGTGACCTTTGAAAATCCTCCTGGTTTTCTGCTACCATTTCAATTGGGGAATCGGGATGCTGCGGTAGCCAACATGCTGGCTTCCCAACCTGCGGGCCCGGATTCGAATCCCGTAGGCGGCAGATATTTTTCAGGGTTATTCCGATCACTGCTTAGAGGTGCTTTGTGGAGTGAGCACGCCGTCCGACGAATGGGACCTTACGTTGGGGACCCCTTGGAGCCTTTCGTCAATAGTAGGCTCCCACCCTGCATCCTTTCCGGTCCATCCCTAATGGCGTAAATGAATCAGCTGTAGGTCGCCTATGACTTCTATTACAAATTATGTTGGCCAGTTTCTAAAATTTAAACATATTAGTGAATTAAGGAATCCATGGGATTAATTCACCTTTCGTTTAAATAATTGAATTTTTAATGGGAGAAATATGTAATATAAGTCTAAATAAACGTGTCCAGAGGCAAATAAGTCACATTTCAGTTTCCTCTTCGACGCGGAAATGCCAGCTATTTTAATTCCGGAAACTACTGTATCAGTATGGTCTAGAGTTCTAATACCTGCATAGGTGTGTGAGTTGTGTTGACTTTTTTATGTAAGTATGCATGTGTTTATAGATAACTTCAAGGGGAGTCATATGCGATACGTTGTCTTGATGTCTCTGACTAGGAATTTGTTAATGAGAATCATCTTTATCGTTGCATTAGGTACGTACGTAAATTAGTTTTTCATGTCTTAGTGCGTTGAGAAAACTCTACCCGCTGCTGTCATATTGATTTTCGAGGTTTAATTTAATGTTGTCCGTCCCTACATTCGGGTGTACACTGTTGCGACGTGGGGTGCTGGGTGCGCCATTTCCATCTGTCAGGCTTTCGAGCAATTCATCCCGGCGCGGACCCAATTATTTCTGCGATTGTCGAGGAGCAGCGGTGGCCCTCCTGGCCCCTCATTCCTTCCGACGACGTCTGCTCTTTCGATCGCTCGAGGATCGTTGAATTAATTGAAGTGCGGCGAGCGCCATGTTGCTAACGAGCGCACACACTTCTCGTCGCTTGCTCAGTGGTGCCAACATCCAAACTTTCAGGTGACAACCCATTCTTTGCCTTTTTTCACAACTTCCCGGATCTCGGAACTATCTAAACGAGCCTATTAAGTTTTCTACCATGATTTTTCATTCAAAATTTCATTTAATTTATTTTTTTTACCGTCCACTTTTTCCAGTTCCGAGAAACCTCCAGGAAAAAAAATGTAAAATACTCTCAATTTCGTAACATTCTTAGGATTCCAACCAAAAGAATATCATAATCTGAAATAGTGGGAAATAAAACATAGAATTCCCTGAACGTCAGTCAGAAATGTGGGGCAATGTGTGCATGTATTTATTTTACGTATTTAATTTTTAGTCAAAAAGTAATCATACCTCGAAAGCTCGACGAAAGGGAAAACTTGATTATATAACTTTCTTCATCTCCTTATAGTCTCTCCAGTGCGAATTTAAATCTTTTGCGAAGCATATGACATTGGGTATTAGGTTACTGCTATTTTCAAATATGACCTCTTTTTTCATAATAGTAATGTGATATTTACGGAAGTATGTTTAATCGAGAAAATAATGTTTTTACTTCAAACTTCCCTCTTTTTAATGTTACTGTTATTTTTTAATGTCCTGCGTCCGAATATCATATTTATATTAATGCTCACACAACTTCTCTTCTTTCAGTAAATACATATGAATTCATACAAGGAGGTGAACCTTGTTTTGTCGTGATGACGTACCACCAATCTAAATGTCACCATTATTATTTTTTAAGGAAATTTTTGAAGAGCATTCACTCATGGTGGTTGCAAGATGGTCATATTGTGTGGTGGTTGAAAAGAGGAAATGAATGGAATGAGAAGAATGAAAGATCCGGAATCCACTCTCGAAACCTTGAATCCCTCCAGAAAATGGACACAAAATAACAAAGCCATGACTGCAGGAATGCAACAAGTAGTCAAGTTTTTAATATCCTTCGAAAAGTTTACGTATACATTTTGATTTCATCTGGAATCAATTTTTTTAGATTAATCGCATTAAGTGTATAGAAAGTTTTTCATATTTTTATCAAACCCATTTTTGTGAAGACTGTCCATCGTGGCACAGTTTATCATCCGAAGAAAAGAGTTATCGCTTGATTCAAATATTTCGTATTCTGTTGAAACTTCACAGGTTTGAACTTCCAACATTTTTCGGAACCATACGAAACATCACCAAATGAACACGTGCATTCAGGGTTTTTCCACATAATTTTCTTTGATTAAATGAGAAGAAGTTTCCTCAGCTTCATTTACGTATTTGTGGATAACGAGTGTACTTTTGGTTCTTGAGGCAGCATTTCGCTTTCCTTTGTCTTCCTTTTTACCTTATCTATTTGTCTTCATTCAATCGTTTCCTACCTACCATTACGTTTAACTAAAAACGAAACGCTCCAAAAAATCAATACAACTGCTCATTATGATAAAATGACGGACCATCCTAGCGAAGGTTAGAGGCAATGCCATTTTAAAGCCACATTAAAAAAATACTGTGTGTCGACTATGGACAGAATGACACTTCATTAACTACTTATATTATATCTAACATATAATGTAGCTCTGATTAATGCTGGCGCACGCTGATGGAAGAAGGCACTTAGCTTTTCCACATAGATTGTTTTATTGCGACTTACGTTTCGTTACTATGTGACATCTTCAGGTCTGAATGTGTTTCGCTGTAACAAACTTGGGTCGTAATAAAAAAAATTTTGCGGAAAAGCAAAGTGTCATCTTTCGTCATGAAGGATTTCCACCATGTTACCCCTGAAACTGTGTCATTTATTTAGCCGACATAAGCCATTTTCCGACAGGGATGTAACCACAGTGATCAACTCAGAGGTGGGTTTAATTGGTGGGGATAGAGTGCACCTGCATTGGTGTTATGGGACCAATTCCAGGGCATGAATAGGCGTGTTCCAATCCCTGTGTCGCCTGTGGTTTCACGGAAAATTTTGGTACCCGAAAAACCACACACCTTAGTTTAAGCTGATGGGGCCTAGAAGCGCCACCGGGAATCGACTCAGACCCTCCGGTCAGTAGCCCCCCTCTACCCATCGGACAACCACGTCCCCTCACAGAGAGATATACTATATAATAGAGAAATTTTCCGTTTTCCATTTTCTATGGACGATACGAAATTTTAATCTCATGAATCTTAATAAACCCCCTCTTCATAGCAGGTAGGCGGTAACTATTTTTAAAAAAACTTCTCTCAACCTAACCGACCTATGGGATATTTTCTTCCGAGTTGTGTCGTGTCTAAGGATCCCACGAAATAAGTTCCATGCTAATTGATTCGGACGTTTCCTCGGTCTAGTTGTTACACAGAACATTTTCCGTGTTACTCGGCCTTTAATGAACTGTCACCGTAGAAAGACAACGGCTCCCTCTCAAGAAAAATATTCCTCAGTTGAACTACTGACAGCGCTGAGTCACGGCGACAGTCGTCGGAACTTTCTGTCAGTCACAGTTAAATGCTCCAATTCTCTTGCCCCACTTGGAGGCGTCTGCCATTTTGGCGGGATGCGCATGGCCCGAAACAACTCATGGAATGAAGTCTTTTAAACGCTTAAATGAAATTTTGCTTCTGCAATAAAAAAATTTACGAGAATAATAATGTGTACGTTTTAATATGAGTATATGACGTTTCACATCAAAAATGAATGATCTTGTGAATTGTGATTCAGATTTTCCGGATGCGCTCGTATTTCTGCTAGGATTCTATGTTTATTTTTCTTTTTAAGTGCTGGAAGTGTTATGATAGTTATCTTTTGTTTAAGGTGAATCTTCTTGTTTTCTCTAACTCTATACTTACCTTTACTCTAACTTTCCGTGCGCGGTCCCCGAAAGATGGATAGAACGCGTATTAAATGCCATTAAATCTAAATATATGCCCATAAATTTGTAACATGTATTTAGTGCAAAAATGAAGATTTTAGAATGTGTAAAATACTTTCATCTACGACTTACGTCATCGGAGTAACATATTTTCGAAGACCACAGTTCTATCATCTTTCATCCGATCTTAGTAGTTCATCTTGATCTCGGGGAATTTTAACCCGGAAGAAAGAATGAATGAATTTCACCATTCATTCCATGTTGTAAATGATTAAGGTTTGGAACCACGGGATATGAGATCGCCTCTGAACTGCGGAAGACCGATGAACCTGGATAATGTGAGGAATGCCCACAGATATACCTACATACAAGTATGCTCTTATGTCGAGAAACGGGGGGGCGAATCGAAGGTGACTTCTGAAGCAGGGACTGCACCAACTGGTTCGAGAATACAAGATTGGACGTAATACTCACGGGAAGAGAGACGGCATCACTGACGGGCGGTAGGGGATGAGTTGGCCAGGAACTCCGCAGAAAACTTCCTTCAAGCCCCCTGCCACTCATACTATGGAGGTATAGAAGAGGTGCAGTAAAGTAATGTGGTGCCGTAACTAAAACTTTTATCTTGAGAGTTTACTTCTCTCTCCGAGGAATAGTAGAGCATGCGGACAATTGCAGCACCGGGAATGAGATGGATGCTGGAACCATTGGAAATGAGGTGCAGTTCACTTGGGAATTATGAAGATAATATGGATGGATGGAAAAACCAATGAAGGGGTTCTTCGCAGAGTGGAAGGGGAAAGACGGAAGAAAATTCTCTCGAAAGGAAAAGGGTTACACGAGTAATGTAAAATTTCATAGAGAAGAATTAGTGGGCGTAAAGAGATTGGCTGAGGGAAGGAGAATCTTGTTGGCAAGCCGTGAACCGAAACAATTTTAAGGTTTTATGTCAACCAGTGGTGTTAATATACTATTCTCACTACTCCCTTCGCTCACAGCGAGCACGAATTACTAGCACTGCAGGGATAATCCGGTTGCCGAAATTTCAGGCAATTCAGCCTTTTAAAAATAAAGCATATTATAATAAGAAAATAATTGGACAAAAGGGTATATCTATTAAGTCATTAAAAGGCTTTTGTTTCGCTAGTGGTATAACGGTGAATTTGTGGCAAAATTTAGCCGTACACTATAATCGTTAGTAGGGAATGATACACACCTGTACGGATGTAGCAAAGGCTGTAAACTTGGCACAACATGATATCCATTACTTTTAAATTTAAACAAAAACCACGAATGGCCGAAGTCATGAAGGGCAACTTAGATCGCATGAGATTGACCCTTTATGATACTAGCATTGCATTGTTACATGGACAATTGGTAGCTGGAATGTTCTAATTGCGAGACTCATTGAAGTCCATTCATCTATCTACAGCTACATCTATTCACTACCCCTCGAGATTTCGCAAGGACGTGTGGCAGGGGGTGTTAGGTCATACTTAAACTACTCCAATATTTCCAGAAACACATGGCATTCCGCGATCCACTGAGAGGTCACATTGAATGGGCACATTCATGCTGCATCCGTTATACACATCGCAATTATTACACTATCAGTAAACACTCCACTGACTGCACTAAGATCATAAATAAGGAATCCCATTAAATAGGGCGGACTCTCATTCAACGAAGTCACTAATTATCAAATAGCATTCCACCCATGCAAGACTGACAATTCTTAAATTGAATAAAGCTATAAGTTTATTTACATAACACCCCCACCAACCATCAAAAAGGGCAGTACATCTGCCTTATTTTGTAGCAATTGTCTGTCCCTCTCGTTGTAATTGGGGGAGTTGAATTATATTTACTGCATCGGATGCAAAATCACACGATCGTTACCTTTGCAATAGGTTAAATCCTGCTCTCGAGTGTTTGCATAGCTATTAGGTTCCCATGCCAGATCATGTAACAAACGTGTGATTGTTCGTTGCGTGTGTATTTATTTGTATTGGAAAACGGCAAATTCAAATCGACGGAATATTTTTGGAATTTTGTTCACAGTACGACATTTGTGTACGCGGCAGTGTGGATCTACGATGTATTCTGCGTGAGAGGGCTAAGATTCATGCAAGAAAATACAATTTAGTTTAACCTGTTTTGCGTTTGGCTCGTTTGAAAATTGCAATTCGAAAAGTGGTGACCGTAGCTTGATATGCACCAAAAAATGATATGAGTAAAAGCGCGAAGGAAGCTCGCTAAACTTTTCACAGTCCGCTTACTTTATCCCTTTGAAATCTCATCACTCAGTAATCATTACTCTTTCCTAGTTTGGAATGGACGCGGAGGAAGATCCGTCTATTGGCTAGTCATCTACCGATTATTCAATCCCTTTGACGTCTGTCATCATTATTCCTTCGTAGCATACATCCGGGGCATTCCTCTAGAGTACCTCCCATTTTATTTATTCCAGTACCCTGCAGCCTGCTCTAGGGTGTGTGGCAGGGGGTGAATACACACCAGACTGATTTTGACCTGAATATGACCCTACTGCGGTTGGGCAATGTCATTTTGATCCCTTATCGCTCGTGGAAAAAATGACATCTTAAATCTATCTGTTCTATACTTGATCTCTCTAATTTTATTTACATTATCTCCCCTATCGTAGTACGATGGGGGTAATAATACATTTTCAGCATCAATGCTAAAGAGACCTTCTTCCAATTTATGCAAGAGCTTCAATCTGTAATTTAACCTTCGCTCCGTGAGTGATTCCCAGCCTAGCTGCTCGGATATTTTGGATACGCTGCAAAGTTTATCATAAGAACGGTTTGCAAATCTAGGTCCTCTACACTGCACCCGATCCAATTTGGCAATTAATCCAACTTCGTGAGGATCCCATATGCTTGCAGCATATTCTAAACGAGGTCTAACCAGCGAAAGATTACATTTGAAAGGAAGTGCACCATGCATGTGCTCTCTTGGGAAGGCACACAAATATATTTTCTCAAGTCCTGTGAATTCCTTGGAAGATAGTCTTTCATCCGGAGTACCTCAGGGTAGCGTGCTTGGTCCTCCTCTGTTTCTTTGTTACGTGAATGACCTTGCGGAATGTGTCAATTCCAAAATACGATTGTTCGCTGATGACTGTATACTCTATAGGGAAATCAGCAGCAGCAGTGATCGCGACGTTCTGCAGGGTGACATTGATAACGTGGCTAATTGGATCAAAATCAACAAAATGGAGATAAACATTGCAAAAACTATCCACATCTCATTCTCCAAAAGGAAGGCAGGTGAGGGAAGGGTATATAAAATAATGGGAGAAACGATTGTAACAAAAGATAATTGTAAATATCTAGGGGTACACCTAAGTAAAGACTTAGGGTGGGGACTTCACACAGATTATGTGGTAGGCAAGGCCTTTAAATCGCTCCACTGGGTCATGCGGAGCCTCAAAGGAAGCACTAAATCAACTAAAGAATTGGCCTACAAAACAATTGTAAGGCCTATTGTCGAATATGCGACCACAGTATGGGATCCCTTTGAAATAGGGCATGTGAAAAAATTAGAAGCAGTGCAAAGGAAGGCTGCCAGGTACGTTTTAGGGCGACATAGGCAGACCGACAGTGTAAGTGACATGCTAGGCTCACTAGGATGGGGGTCACTAAAGAACAGACGGAAGCTGAATAGACTGTGTGCCATTTTTAAAATATTGAAAGCTGACGGAGGCTGGAAAGAACTGAACGAGAGTGTAAATAAGCCATGTTATCTCGGCAGGAATGATCACCCGCTTAAAATCAAATACATGCCCCAAAGGACAAACACCGCCAAGTTTTCGTTCCTAAATATGGGAATCAAAGAGTGGAACCAGCTGCCTGATGAACTCTTTAAGCCCTTACCCAAAAGCATTAAATCATTTAGGCGTGAATGCAAAAGGTATACATGATGGGATTGTTAAATGACACTATTTAATGGCGACTATTTAATGACACTGTGATATGTTTTAAGAATGACTACTGTTTGTTATATCATGTCATTGCCACCCGGCTTATCGCCTAACAGCAATGTATCCCAAATAAATAAATAAATAGTGTTTTTGTTGCTATGGCTCACACGAGAGCCAATATTGAAGGGGGTAATTGTTAAGTGATTTCCTACAGAAACGCCTTAGAAGTGGATTTACGCGACTGGAATCGATGAAATGATGTCGTTTTTCCATTAAGGCCGTGTAACTCCTAAAAGCTCTCCGTGCTTTCCTAGCCGTTTGCGCTCGTGATGGACGGCCTTCAATGCAATACAGTATCACCAACAGTCCACAATGGTGTATGTTTGTGAAGTTCATGCAATTAGATACCCTCAATTTTTTTGATTTTACCAACCACACCATGTTTTATTTCAAATTTAATCAAGAAATCTATCTATCTACATGGTACCATGAAAAGCACCGCTAGGGTGTGTGGCAGGGCGTGATTACTCACAAGGTGTACTGCTTCAAAGATGAAGTTTTTTCTAATTTTTAGTGTACTTGGTCTTCGATATATAAGTATGCTTCTCTCCCCATACGAGAAGAGCTGTTATTAACAGAAGGATATTAACTAAAACCAAATGAGGTAAATAAAACAGATAATTCTTGAAAAAATGTGGGGAGTTGGAACATTCGGTTAATGCCGCAATTAAGACAAATAAAGAAATTGTAAAGAAACGGATTTATCGCTCATCAACTTATCATCAAGTACAAAAAAGACCTCTTATCTCGACCCAAGAATTTACTTTTATCTTCTTGTTTTTAAATTCTCTGTGCTACTTTTTAATTAAATACGCCTTTCCCCATGCCTGCATAAATAAGAAATCTGCTTTGTCGAATATCTGGTTTGTTTTTCCCGTTTATCGCTTTGATTTGTCGGCATCGATAGCGCTGGCCCTCAATCCAGGACATCGTCATCGATGCCAGCAATTCCGGAAATCGCCTACAGATTGGATAAATTAAGTCACAGTGTTCACCAGTCTGGAAAACATTAAGGGGGATACATCGAGATATTAAGTACTCGTACATGTCATTTTGATAACATTTTCTGCATTTGTCGTCCATCAGTGCTTTCTCTCTGATGACAATGATAAAAGACGGTCTTTCAGTGCTATTTATCATGGAAAGCTAACATAGTATCCTCCTAGGCACCGCTGGGGTGTGTGGCGAGGGAGGCTAGAACACTCCAGACTACTTTGACACAATATTTTTCCCTCCTGGCGCGGTCGGACATCGTTATTCTTATCCCGTATTGTTTGTGGAAAAAAATGACTTCTTAAATCTATCTTTTCTACAATCAATCTCTCTAATTTTCCACGAAACTGCGGGAGATGCCGCGGCAGTCTTATTTAACGGAGCCAATCGCAAAGTGTGTATTACGATGAAACAATTTCAGAGTGCAAAAAATCGCCTTGAACGGGATTCGAAACCTGATCCCTTAATGTCCGGCCGAGTGCTTTAGCCTCGGTAGCTTAACTAGCTAAATTACTCGGCCAGACATTGAGGAATCCGGGTTCGAATCCCGGTTAAGGCGAATGATTTTTTTACACTCCGAAATTGTAGCATTGTAACTCTCCAATTTCATTTAACTATGTATCTAATTCTTATTTTATCTTCGCATAGCAACCGAATAGGGATTAAGATCCTTAGTTCGCCGCCCTCTTACATGAACTACCATGGTTGGTATTCGAACCCTGACCATCGGGATGGGAAGCCACCAGTACACTTGTGGCACCACACTAACACGATCCCCGCTCACCCTGGAGACTATTCGGCGACTCCGTTACACCACCTGATCGCCACAATTCCCCGTTTCCTGCCGGTTTGAATTTCCTCAAGTTTCTCTGTTCTCCTGCACCCATAGTGTGAGGTGCGGTACCACTCTTGCCGTTTGACATCCGGAGGAGGGCGTTCAAATCCGCACGCGACCGGGGCGACGCACTTCGCTTCCCCCTCTAGCCTCTTCCTGGAGATAAAAGAGCTCTTGGCGTTTCGGATCCCGACAAAAGCCGCCAATAAATGTTTCCCCTTGATACTAATCTTATTTCTAGGCGTGCATTTAAGACAAAGTTTACGTTTTCACTCGGCCAAGACGCCATCGAGAACCCTACTCCACCTTCGCCGTTGTCGGGGGAACGCGCGCGATGATATTAATAGCGTCTCTAAAGAGGCAGCTCGCTTTCGGGAAAGGGCGGCTAGGTTTACCTGCCCAACAGGGAGGGGGGGGGTGTACACTGGGATCTCTCTCCCTCTCTCTCGGAGCCGTCACACGTGCATGGCCTAGGGTTATCCTCCGATTAAAGAGAGAATCGAAGTGAATTGCAGATTAAATTTATTGCATCAATTGGAAGGATGTCTTTTTAGCGTTGATGTTGAAAATTTATTATTAACCCCATCGTACTTCGGTGGGAGAAATCATGTGTCAATAAAATTAAAGAGCTTAAGTGTAGAACAGATAGATTTAAGATGTCTCATTTTTCACACGAACGATAAGGGATAAGAATAGCATTCTCCGACCGCTATAGGGTGATAAAGTATTGTATGTCAAGAGTAGTCTGGTGTGTAATCATCCCCTGCAACACACCCTGGTGGTGACTTGCAGGGTATCATGTATGTATGAATGCGAGTTGACAAGGGCAAAGGTTGCCCATTTGAACCCGATTAGTTGGCCCTGACCAGCACTTTGGGTTGTATCCCTTTGGAGGGAGACAAATGCCAGTGATATTCCACTTTCGCGCGCCATGTTCGGCGCACGAGGGCCCGAATGTACGTTTTGTGCCACCTGACATTGTCTATCAGGACATGTGGATTTTTAATAATAATAAAAATATGAGAATACAATTCAACTACGCTATATTTATGTACATGGAACACTGCAGATCACCACTACGGTGTGTGGCAGGGGGTGAATAAATACCAGGCATGCGACATCAAAAATTAAGCCTTTTCTTTATTGTTAGTTACCGATAGATCCGTAAAATAATTCGAATTATTGAGATAATTTTAAATAAATACACATCCCTCCCATGGACTACAACCTTGGCGTGGTGGAAGGGCTTGTGCGTTCCGATTACCCCTAGAGCTGTGCTGGCGGGAGTAATAATAATTGCTCCTGGTAGGGTCACCCATGCCAGATACGTCGAAAGTTAGTAGCCAGACCAAAGGTCGTCCACGCAGCGTCTGTTCCTCAGTGAGGCGGCTGCAATGGAGTTTGACCCCAGTGGGGCGGCCAGTAAGTGATGCTCTCACGTTAAAAACAAAATCGACGAAGGCAACGGGAAATCACCTCAGCTATTAATCCCAAGACTTTTATGATGGACAGCATAGAGAATAACAGTCCTGGCAACTACGGGACTCGGCCTAATCGACCGTGTGTTGTGCCCGGCAGTGGGAGAGGTTCTCTTCCGTGGTTGTCATCTCACGAGGGCCGTGCAAAGCAAAACCGACAGCAGTAGGACAGAAGACGCAGAATAAGAAGACCGAAATAGTTAAAATAGGAACTTGGAATGTTAGGAAAATGTTGAGGACAGGAAAATGAGGGAATATAAAGTGAAAGATTTAAAGAGGAAATATACATACGAGGGTCATCCGGAAAGTAGTACCCGTTCGTGCCGCATGAAGTGCTGACGACGCGAGTAGCCGCTGGACGAGGTCAGATAGCTTCAGTGGCTTGTCTGCCTTCTCTGAGCCAAGTTGCGTGACGCTAGCATTGCCTGTGTTGTTTCTGTGATTGTTTACAATGTTTAAAAAAATTGAGAACGCCGCCAGTTGTGAAGTGAGGGCAGTGATTAAATTCCTCAATGCAAGAAACGTTCGCCCATGTGATATTCATCGCCAATTAAAGGAGGTGTATGGAGACAATGTAATGGACGAGTCGTCTGTTCGGCGGTGGTGTCGCAACTTCAACATGGGGAGGGGGAACACACACGACGATGAGCGTTCGGGGAGACCGTCTGTCATTACAGACCAACTGGTGAGCTCAGTTGACGAATTCGTGAGGAACGATCGGCGCGTCACAATTGATGACATCTGTGAGCATTTTCCCAATGTTTCTCGAACAATTGTTCATGAAATTGTTAAACACCATCTGCATTATGCAAAAATTTGTGCAAGATGGGTCCCTCGCGTATCTCAATGAGCTGGCGGCGAAGGACTATGCAGCAGGAATACAGAAACTTGTCACACGTTATGACAAATGCCTTAATTTGCTTGGAGATTATGTTGAGAAGTAGTTTAAAGTATCCTCTTTCAAATAAAATTTTTTATGTTTGTTAATATTTACTTTTGTGTCTTTATTTCACGAACGGGTACTACTTTCCGGATGACCCTCGTATTTTAGGTTTATGCAAGGTGAGATAGAAGGATAGCAAGGATTACTGGAGTGATGGTCATAGAGTAATACACAGCGGAGGGGACGAGAGCCAGCGAGGGGTTGCCATAATATTAAACGAAAAGGTAGGGAGAAGCGTAGTCAGCATAGAACAAGCAACGAGTAGAATATTATTAGTAGAGGTAAAAGCAGAACGGAAAGGAAAGAAGCCACCTAAACACTGCCACTAACTCGTGAAGACTGGATCATCGCCATGGGAAAGACATTCGCTATGGTGTAAAAGTACAAAGGATTAATTGATAGTTTACGAGGTGTGTTCAAGTTCTAAGGCTACTTAATTTTTCCTGACAAAATAACTGGTACCAGAAACTTCTGTCACTTCTCAATATCAATTGTACTTCAATCTCCTGCGGACGTTCGTATTTTTAATAATATCGACGCGATGACTCTGTGGTGGACACGGCAATCCCATCATTCTGTGTGTAAATTGCTGTAGGAAAATAATAGCTAACACCTAACCGCATTAATTTCTCTGAAGGAACTTCCCAACCCTTTCCACTTCTACTTGGTACCCTACAAGACACCGCTATTGTATGTGGCAGGGATTGATTCAGCACCAGGGATGTGACTGAAAAAACTAAATTTTTCTGAATTGTAATCACAATGATACAAATTGTGTAGATCATGATGACTGAGGGTACATGCACTACGGTATTTAGGTGGGATATACTTCTTTACGCTTACTACAGGAGCTGTTAGGGACAAGAGGGACAATGAATCAGATCTGATGGCATAATAACAACGTACTAAACTACTTTCAATGAAAAAAGAAAAAAATTTCCCCTCTAGGGCGATCGGATACGATAAATCCAATCCCTCACCGCTCATGGGAAAAACGACATCTTAAATCCATCCGTTCTACACTTTATCTCTCTAATTTTATGGACTTCAGATCTTCCTACCGTGGTATCTCGATCCCTACTTGAGGTGCTTTGTGGAGGGCACTTTGAGTGAGTACGCCGTCCGTCGGATGGGACGTTAAACTGTGGACCCCTTGGCGCCTTTCGTAAAGAGTAGGCTAATGTCGACGCCGGGTTTCTCTACACCCTTCATCCTTTCCTGTCCATCCCTAAAGGCGCAAATGACCTCAGCTGTCGGTCGCCTCCCCTCAAAACTACTACTACTACGATTGGGTTAATAACACATTTTCAACATCATCGCTAAACAGGCTGTGCAATGTATGCAAGAGATATAATTTGTGATTCATCCTTCTCTCTGTGAGTGATTCCCAGTCTAATTCCTGTAATAATTTTGATACGCTACTAAGTTTATCGCAACATCGTTTTAAAAATATAATTCCTCTACGCTGCACGCGATTTTGTCTGTGCTTGACAACGTCTGTAAATTCTCTAAAGTTTAAGGGTTCATTTCGTGGAAGTAACTAGAATGCATTTCAAATAGTTTTTCTACATAATTTTTTATGAGGTACAACGCGTTTCACCGACTTGCGGCATCATTAGGTGCCAATTTCATTTGAAAACACTACTGGAATATGTACGCTTAGAACTGTGGGTAGGGGGTGGTTATGGATCGGTGGTGAGGAAAGGTGGAGCATTGAAGGTATTGGTTGGAGTTATTTGAGTAATGGAAGAGGTGATTGTGCCGTGTCAATGTCAGGGCATGGGTGTGGATTGGAATTGTAAGGGAAGGGTTGAGGCTATCAGATGCATTGAAAAGTTGGTTTTTGCTTGAGGGTTTCGGGCACAACTTCCCATTACATAGTTTCGTGTTTGGGCCTGCCAAGTGTCTTCTCATCTCGATTTGCTATAGAGCGCCCATTTTTAATCCTTTGTGGAAGATATAAAGTATTTCGCGGGATATATTGCTATTGTGGTTAAATTCTATGAGCTGTTTTGCCAAGAGGGAATTTGAGTTCTACGTTTTGTGTCACCTAGCGTGTTCTTTGGCTCGTGCCTTGAAATTTATCCCTGTCTGACGTACATAAATGTTGCAACTATCGCATTTAAATTCATACATGTTAATTCCTGTTAGTTTTTGCCATTGGCTATGCGTTTTGAGAGAGTAAGTGGTTCAGGTAAAAGGCCGCTTTGGGTGAGGTAAGTAGGTGATTGGAAATATTATTGGAGACATCTCCCAGGAATGGGATCGAGTCTTTCGATTGTGCATACCGCGTGGAGGAAATTCTATTTATGGCCATTGCTTTTTCCTTTTTTCTCAACTAGATTAGGGTTTTACCCATCGCTTGTGGCCATATTAATAGCTGTCATAATTTGTGTATTGGGATTTTTTGGTGGAGAGAGGGGTGTTTAGGAAGCGGTGAATCATTGAGAGGCGGGCCTGCATTTTTGCGAGAAAATTGTTGGGCGGACTCATCGGGAGTTATGTGATCTGAATAGGTGGACTTTCTATAAATTGAAAAAAAGAGATTAAAGAGAACTTTATCTCTTTTCCCTTATTGACAAATCGAGGAAGTTAGTTGTGCCATTGACCTATTCTTTCTACAGGGATGGAATGTGTTTTTACATACGAGTATCTAGCTCCTATACACTGCACGCAATCTAATTCGACAATGAATCCAACTTCACGAGGACCCCATGTGCTTGCAGCATATTCTAAATTAGCCCTGACTAGCGAGGGGAGTATCGTCGTCATAAAAACCAGCCTCATGGACTTGCGAGAAGAAATGCTTCATTGATCATTATAATCGCGGGTTTTTTTAAATGGCGTATTGGAATCAGCAATATTGACTCAACAGTTTTCGGAGTACCTCCAGCCCTGGTCCTTCCTTATCATTCGCTAGTGACAACATCTAATTCTGTGTCATCGGTGGAGTTTATTGCTCACCTGTTTCCGATTGTTCTGTCTATTGATACATACATTAAATAAATATATAATATATATGTATGTATATAATATATATGTGTGTATATATATATATATATATATATATATATATATATATATATATATATATATATATATATATATGTGTGTGTGTGTATAAAACCAAGCAAAAACTATGCGATCTCGAGCGCCTCTCATCCACTTTCCTAGTGTCACCTCAGCACCTTCTCTAACCATTGGGACCACACTGCACATCCTCATTTCTCCATGGCAACCCCGTTACGCTTGCTCTATTTTCGTGGAAATTCTTCACACCCGCGCATTTATAGCGTATCTCCTTTGGGATTACTCCAGTTACTCTTTGTTCTTGCATTCAGTGACGAAATATGAAGCTCACCTCGGATATTTTCAGAGATTTATTCGTCAGTGCGGGCATAAATTCTAAATATGATTCAAGTTTATGAGGTGGTTTCCAACGTTATTCTATGGAACTCGTATTTCCGGCTTTAGGGAAACGAAAATACAGGGGTTAATTTAGAGAAAAATATAATGCAACAATATCAGGGTGTAAAAATAATTCGCCTTGGCCAGGATTCATTAGAGATTAATGATGGAATTTATCAGAGAAAAATATTCTTCGGCGAATTGTTCACGTACGAGAATAATTCATTCTCTACTTGGGTCACCTGAATTTTGGCCAGCAGCAGGTAAAAGGGTGATCCCATTGCATTTTATTCCAAACGTTAAAAATCGAATATATATATATATATATATATATATATATATATATATATATATATATATATATATATATATATATATATCGTCGCGCAAATTGAGCACAACTTGACTTGAAGGTAATATTCCTTATTTACCGTTCGTTCTACCCTGTGGCAAGAACTCATGGTGTACCACGCCCCTACAATCGAAGAAAACTGTAAGCAAGACTCACGTTCGACCGAAATTGTCGCGCTTTTTTCGGTCTTGGCTCGTACTGCGGCTTGCATTGGGATGATTGAGCTTTAGTTTCCTCGTCATAACCATAAACCCATGATTTGTCAACAGTTGTGGTCCTCTGGAGCAAATTTGGGTCGTCGCGGACAGAGTAACACATCATTAGCAATGCTAATGCTTTGCTCTTTTCGGTCCAAAATGAGTAATTTTGTCACGAATTTCGCGGCGACCCCTGTCATGCCCAAATAATTGGTATAAATCGAATGGCACGAGCCAGTCGATATGTTTAGGTCCTCAGCAATTTCTCTAACGGTGATTCGACGATTGGCCAGTACTGTTTTCTTCACTTCATCAATGTTTTCGTCAGTTGTTGACGTGCTCGGGCGTCCGGCACACTCTTCGTCGTTCACATCTTCTCGGTCCTCTGAGAACATTTGTTTACCACCGATAAACGTTTTTCGGTCCAAGGTAGTGTCTCCTTATGCCACAGTCAACATTAGGAATGCGTCCGCAAACTAATTTCGTTTTTCACACAAAATTTGATACAGATTCTTTGATCCATTTTTTGGAACTGGCAAAATTAGAAGACAAGATCGAAGACAAGCCGAAACACGTCCAAGCAAAACAGCTTTCAACACTTAACTGAACATTCAAAACGGCTGAACTTTCCGGCATAAGTGAGAGGCATAAGTACCAACATAACGCCACAAAAATTCGGAAGTCAAATGTACGTAATCCGCGAAAATTCAAAATTCGCAATCCTTTTTGAACAGACCTCGTATATATGTAATATTTGCGAAAAACGTCTCTTTTCAACCATAAGGTTTACAGTTCGATACTAATTGTTTCGCATATAGCCGTTGGTATGAGGATGTCTTCGTTGTAATGTAAAGTTCCCTTTTTGCGAATCCTTAGGAACAGATTGCACACCTCAAAGGGAAAGAGAGTTTTTACTCATTCATGGAAGAAGTACCTTGATTTACCTACGGGCTAGATCTTTGTAAGAATACTTTGTTTTTTGTGACCATGAATGAAATAGGCATCCTCGAACCATATCTCCCGTGAACATGCCTAAGTTCTTTCATTTCCCCGCTTCCCTGCATGACGCCAAGGGGTCACACAATTAAAAGTCTCATTCAACGGACGACACACTTTACGCAGATTGACTTCACTTAAAAGTGCGCCGTCCGTTCTTATTATGGCACCTGAATTAGGAATCAGGACACTTCTAGATAATTCTGACTGCCTTGGGATTCGATCCCGTGTCCTCGTGTGGGAAAGAGGGGAATCCACCAGTACGCTGGCCACCTCACCAACCCGTTGATATCCCAGTTTACTGTTCGTTATAATGTTTGAAAGTCCACGCACCATAAATACGTAGTTCAACAGGGACTGAATTGATTCCCGTAGACCTAATCCCTGTGCGTTTGCTTCCGAATGCAAAAATGGTCACAGGTCGGAGAGAGCGATGCCCACAAAGGTGGGGTCGTCGTCGATGACTTGACCAATCAAGCACCCAGGCCGCAGGTGCCTATGGAAGGTTGCCGGACACGTATACGAGTTTTGCGTAGCGTAATTAGCGAAATATAGGGAGTAACTCAATTTACATTGGAAGAATCTGAACGATATTCGACGGAATTTATTGTAAACTCACGCACTGACCGCGAAGTAACCTCGATACTGGTGGATGGGAGTGGTTCAGTGACTGAAGTTTACTTTTCCTCTACCACATTCATCTCTCCGAGCAAAATCGTCAAGTCGTGTCTGGTACAAATGTGAAATTAACGCACACAATTAACCCCAGGTAGTCAACAGTGACTGCTTGAGTGCATGCTATGAAAAACACTTCGGGATATTCCGCCGATCCGATCCCTGTTGGGCGCAGACTTTTATTTGTGGGCCAAGCAATTCGTCGGGTCCTCAGGGGCGTGATAGAATCGATGGCCGTTGAGAATGTGGTTCTTTCGGGTGCTCTCTCTTCTCCTGCTCTTAACTTCTACATGCTCTTACATAACTCTGCTACCTTTCCAAAGTAACAAAAGATTGCCTGGTCGCAAACGCTTTGGCAGATTGACGGAGGCTGGTAATGAAGTGATAACGGTTTTTCAAATGTGCCACCGTTGTTCTCAACATCCTGCAAAAACTTCCTTTTTATGGATTGTATCGAATTTCCACGACTAGCCTGATTAAGCACCTCAAATTTTGTTTATAAAAAAACTTAAAACTTAAAGGTAGTTACTGTTGTCATTTCTTGTTGCTTGCTGTAATAATTCATTGACAAAGTTGTCTATTTGATTATAGAAATACCGAGCAATGTCCGTGTCCTCAGTGTTTCCTTTGATTCTTGATTGAGCCTTCCTCGATTAATGGCTTTAGTGTGGCATGAACCCTGTCGATTCCAAACCTGCAAGTTCCTCTATCCCTTATCGTCCCCTTCGTCTAGTTGCGAAGGTTATCATGGTGATAACGTGGAGGTGAACCGGGTTCTTTTCTCTATTTTCCATCAGGAGAGAATCAGCGGCGCCATGCGGCTGAAGGAGGAAACTGCGGTGGTGACACGTGCCTCACCGGTCGGCAGGCCCATTGGCCACACGTGAGTGACTTCACTATCACCTTTACCCCCTCGCCACCCTCTCCACGAGCGCCACCCTTGCCAATCACAAACACGCACTATGTATACATGATCCATAAGAATACAAATATGTCTCTGGTATCGCACAACATCTTTCTCAATGCATTGACACCATAATTGGCTACTTTAGTCGTGAACTCAGTTACTTACTAGGCAACCACTTTCCCATTGCTGTAATCAGGTCTGGACTGGGATAATCCCTACAGTTAACCAGGGTTTATGGCTATTTCTAGCCGTACTGAATTTTCAACGATGTCAGATGACTCATAAGCACACAAGGGATGCAAAAGCATGACAAAATACTTTGTATGTTCCGCAGATAATGTATTTAGGTTCGACAAAGTTTCATCGAATAGCCTACACCTCATCATGTACACACTTATTGAACGTTTGGGCTCTGCTAGTTACAGATCGTATTTAGTCACAGCACTCTGTAAACATGGACCGTATTTTGTCCCATGTTCTGCAAAACCCAGTCGTACCTGAATTAAAATATACGAAGTTTTATAACGTTCTTTCAACATGAGCTTCTGAAAATTTGACCTTGATAGCGCAGGATACCTTGAACAAAAAAGGGGTTTGAACGCCTTATCTTACACTGGATGCATTGATATTTTCTTGGCGCAAACGTACACCAGATATAATGCAATTCTAACGCGGGGATTTGCGATATTTCTAGGCCGACTACGACCCTGGTTTTTCAACAGCCCGAGAACTGAAATTTCTCCAGTTGTTCCCTTGTTAGTAGATTAATCTCCCCTTTGGTACTCTTGATAGGGTAGACACTACTTACGGTGGTCGCGCGTGCGTAGTGGAGCAGAGTCCCTGCTATGCTTTTAAGATATCCTGAGGAACGTGGAATGACCTAAGTTATTCGTGGCAGGGCGGTGGGAAATAAGAAATATTCACAGCACGTGACTTTGCCAGGGGCGTATTGACCCCATTTGCCACCCTACGCTATAGTCAATGTCTGCCGCCCCTTAAGGAATTAATTTTCTACATTTTCACGTTAATATAAAGAATGTATCCAATATAATGCGAACCAAATTCAATGTGTCCACTAGGTCCTCGCGCTTAACAACAGGAACTAGCGAAAAAAGGAATAGCGTGATCATTCGCAAGACAATGACTAATGTAAACACAGGATTCGCGCTCCTGGCGGCCTATGGTGGAACCTTTTTTCTAAAAAAGAAAACGCGCGGGATTTTGAATCAATATGTTCGCATAAAAAAAAATTGAAAAAACTGATGAAATAAAAATTCCGGGACTTGTGCCGCCCCCTGGGAGCTGCCGCCTTACGCCATTGCGTAGTTGACGTACTGGTAAATACGCTCCTGGGCTTTACAGGGTTTAGCTGGGACGAAGTTGGATGTGTGTAGCCTCCTATCGGAAGTTCAGTCACTCCCAGGCATCCACTTTGTATACCTCGTGAACCTGAATTCATTGTTGTGAAATGTCTGCTACCGTGATTGATTTTCACGTGGATTCACACATTATGATTTGTAATTTGGGTAAAAATTGACGGATTTGTGAAACGTTTACAGACAAAACAATCAGGTAATCACAAAGATAATTATTACAACAATTGGTTAAGATCTTTTTTAATTCGGAAAATAATAACTGTAGCTTGAAAAGTTCCACATTTGGATCATCGAAAAAACTTCTCCAGGCAACCCTCACGCTCACGAAGTCCCATAATAATACATAAGATAAATCCCCCTGAGGGAAAAGGGTTGCCACTAAGGGCAATCTCTATCGTTTCGTCGTGGGCCTGACGGGTACAGGAGGGACTATGTATAGACCAAGAGGTTATTTCCTTATGAGATACCCGTGGAATGTTGCAGAGTATGTGATAGATGGAAATATGTACCTTAGAAGTTCATCCCATATGTATTAAGCTTTCAATCTCTCGAGTCGCGCCCAAAATCTGTCAGCAGCGGAGTGGTGCTATCAATTCTGATCACGCCCGAAGGGCCAGCACCCAAGATATTTGCAAAAACAAAACCGCCGACTTCGGTCGATCATGAGTGATTCACACTGGCATACTATTCCGTCAAAGTGTGGATAAAAAACCCTGACGACTGCTGCGCATATAATTTATGGCATGTACCTATAGCTTAATTTAGTGCCGTTCTTGCACTCTCAAAAGTATGCTAAATGATCAGATTTTATCTCATCGGCGTGTGAAGTTTTCATTAGACCAAGCGTAGAGAGAATATTCAAATCAATCCTGCTTATGGGCACTGTACAAGGCGATCTCGTCGGTAGACACGAATATCTGTAATTTGATTGCAATCCTTCAGGTTGGTCCTAACGCTTGCGGCATTACCAGACAGGACCTCAGCATCGAAGCCAAAATACTGAACTCTCTTTGGTCTGCAGAAAGTGACTCACTTTTGTCGCTTTCCGAGGAGCGAGTCGACTAGTAATAAATGTACCAGATTAGCAGAGTCTTTGTAAATATTTCTTATTTTTCGACTAATTAAACTTTTTACTTATCACTAAATAAGAGTTTAACATTGTTGTATACTTTTTAATTAATATTGATTTTGCTCCAGTGTTCTTAAATGAGCCCGTGATTTATAATGTAAAAATTCATTGATACGTTAACGTAATGTGCCTATAATCTTTGTGGTGATATTATTGGCTATACAAATTTCCTAGAATTATTTTATTTTCATGTTACCACTGAGACACTCAAACAGTTTTTTTAAATATTTAATTTTAACCCAGTAAATTCAATATACCCTCCAATATGTTAATCCTGAGACAACCAAACAGTTATTTTTTAAAATGTTTAATTATAACTCAGTAAATTAAATATACTCATCAATATGACGAGTCGATTCAATAATATCGCGCCCAACTTTGAGTTTTTGATTGGAGATGCACAGACGTCTGAGAAACCAGTAGCTTGTTGACAAAGCAAATGGAGTAGACATTACTTTTTGTTCGACTATATGTGCTTTCTAAACAGTTTTTCGTAAACTTTTCCCATAGCGCTTTTTAAGTGTGAATAGCGTCTTTTCTATGCTTTGGGTATTCGGCGCTAGTGTCATCTTTTATCGGCTAATGCTACTCACATGTGTGTGTGTCTAAGCTTGTGTTTCACTATGGTAGAGTGCTGTTTCTTCGTCTTTCTTTTTCCTTTCTCTCTAACCCGTCCCCTGACGATTTCCCTGAAGACCACTGAGCAGGTGCAAGTTGAGGAGATTGCACTTACTTTAATATTGTGCAGTTGACTGCCATCATGACATTTATAACTAGATGAAATGTTTGAGTCCTAGGACCTATTTCTTTCAGGGAGTCGATAAGGTTTTCCTGAAATAAGTAAGCTTTTGATCTTATGTATTTAAGGCATTCTGATATCACGGCCAAATTAGTGTGAATATTGTCAAATGACCTCCGGTCAGTAGTCCAACTCTCTACCCCCTGGACTACCTTCCCTTGGAAAAATCACAGGAGTTCCCCAAAATTACACTTCTTTTCCTTGGCACCATTATTCCTTCTTCGTTCACAATTACTTAGTCTTTCATTGATTTTCTGCTATGATAAAATGTCGAAATGAAATCAATTGATCCACTGTTTCCTGGTGTAAGGGGTATCTCTTACACCATACCTTGGGTTTCTATTATCATGGTATATCTTTTAATGCAGGTTTTTGTTGAACAAATAAACAAACCGCCGCTACATTTATAAGCCTCCCCTCTAACGCAACACAATGCTACAACGTATGCGACAATAAATACAATGCAACTATTTCAGAGTGTACAAAATCATTCGCCTTCACCGGGAGTCGAACCCGGATCCCTCGATGTCCGATCCCTCGATGTGACTTCGTTGACAGTTAGTGTCAAGGCATCTTCCGCAGTTTCAAGGATATGTCAAAGGTTAAACACCCGTAGTGTTTCAATTTGGCTTTAACCTTGCGGACTGTGGCGCTTTGCGTACGAATACAAATGCTTGTGACAATTTTTTTATACGGTATTTCGTCACAACATCTTGTTCCTTTAAAGTCCCCAAAGTTTCGGGGTGTAAGAGGACGCATAGATATCTTAACTGGCTAAAGCCATCTGCTGGATCCGGGTTCCGATTCTAGTTAAGGCGAATGATTTTTAAAATCTGAAATTGTTACATTGTAATACACATTTAGCAGGATGACTCCGGGGGATCGAGATGGTGCGGGGGCTAACGTACTGGCTTCCCACCCTGAGGGCGCGGGTTCAAATCCCGGCGGTGTTGAATATTTTTCAGAGGTATCTCGATCCCTACTTGAGGTGCTTTGTGGAGGGCACTTTGAGTGAGTACGCCGTCCGTCGGATGGGACGTTAAACTGCGGACCCCTTGGCGCCTTTCGTAAAGAGTAGGCTAATGCCGACGCCGGGTTTCTCTCCACCCTTCATCCTTTCCTGTCCGTCCCCTATGGCGCAAATGACCTCAGTTGTCGGTCGCCTCCCCTAAATACTACTACTACTAGGATGACTCCGTTAAATGTTACAGCGTCGCGATATTTCCCGCAGTTTCTTGGAATTTTTACAATAAACACTTGTTCGACTCCGCACATACAGTCTACCTCCCTTCATTCCGCCTGACATGCTATCCTATTTCCAATCCTACGTATGCCTATGATATTCTCCCCTTCACCATTCTTCTATTAACCACAGTTATAAATCCGAAGGCCGTTTTGATAGGTGAGAGTAGAGCCCACTTAATACCAAACTCAGCGGCACGTGAATTTCACACATTTCCATTCCTTCTCCTTTCCCTGTTCCGCCCGTGGTTTCCCAGGACGATCTTACACCAGAAAAATCACACAGCTTGTATGAATCTGAGGTTAAGCAGAGGCCTACCCGGCAATCGAACCCGATCCCTCCGATCACTAGACCATCGCTCTACCAACTGGAATAACACGCCTCGCAGTCTTTAACATGTCCCTGCTGATCAAAATGCCCTTCGAACAACATGTTTCCTTTCAATTTCTCTTAAAAATCCTCTCTCCTCCTCTACAATGCCGAGTATTTCCTTATTCTTTTGTTCTTTTTCGACAATTTGACTTTTTATGTATACTTTTTCCACCCTAAGCTCCTTGGCTATGTTTCGAAATATGCAGTATTTGGATACAATGCATAAACGTACTCCCTGCTATTATAATGACTCTTAATTTTCCTCACCGTGTGCTGAAGTTACAAATTCCTCACAAAGTTGAGCTTGAGTCTCGGATTTAAGCACAATAGCACGGATATCTTTTGTTGGATGAATTCCATGTGAGGAACGGTTCTTTAATTTACTAATCCATTTCCCCGTCGACGGCGTCTCAATGTATTTTTGTCTCCCATTGACGGAATGAATGCGGCTGCAGACGAATCCACTTTTTCTATAGATTACCGTTGTGAGCTAAAGATGTTTTCTCTTTTTTTCTCCTGATTTTTTCATCGATTTCTGTTTCTTCCGCGCGACTGGCAACGTCCCCGCTTCCTGAAGGCTTCGATAAATTCTTTTGACGATAGTTGCATTGGTTTAATATGAAGAGTTACTGCTCTCACTCCTGGAGTGTCGAAATCATTGTTGGTGTTGATCGACTTTGAAGACTCCTGATCTATTCTGACTCGTAAATGGCAACCTCCTAGGGCCAAGGTTGCATCTATTTTCGCCGTGACACATCGAGATTGTATTCATCATCTACATCTACACAAATATCTCGCGATCCACCAAAAAAACTATTTTTGAAGTGGTGACCGTAGTGAGTGCTAAATTAGTCGAGGCTAAATTTAGTAATTTACATATAACCCAGATTACATGATTTTACTATATACGGTGGTAATACCCTCTACCTCTTGAATCCGTTTAGTGGTGGCAAATGGATTTGTTTGTCAAAATTGTTTTCTGCAGTCATGTCCCATGCACGGTACCACGTCATCCATGGTATGCCGTGTGGAGAAAAATATTGCTAAACTTTTAAACGAGCGAAACTCCTCGAATTTCCAAGCACACTAGCTCATATCTATTTTGAGAGGTCCACGTTCTATTCTTCATCCTTCCTTGGGATGAACTTCCAAAATGTCCGCATATTCGCGTAATTGTTGGATATGCGATTGGACTCTTCCGTCACTCCTCGCCACGTGGTTTGGTATACAAAGATGGCCGATTGCCAATGTGCCACCCATTCGCCATGTGCTCCTCTGTTTAGTCTTCTGGACGATTGCCAACGTGTCACTATTAGCCACGTGCTTTTTGTTTAATCCCTTGGACGGATGCCAAGAGATAAGCTCGAGCCCCAATCCCCGAATTAGCCGACCTCGTGTTCCTTTTAAAGCCAATCTAGATTGCTGATATACACGCGAATCCACATCTACACACAATGCCTGGAAAGAACCTGTAATAGTGTGTGTTAAAGCAACAGGCATGCATACGCAAATTTTAATTCATTCATGCATGTCTACGTATGTGCGTATTAATCTATATTGCACCCGGGCTAGTGTGTGTGCGATGGGGTGATTACACGCCATGCATGCAACATTGAAAATCAAACTTTTCTTAATTTTTAGTTACGATACTAAATTGCTAAATAATTCATTTCATGTGGATCATGATTCCTCAAGGTTCGTGAACAATAGTATCTAAGATATATATATATATATATATATATATATATATATATATATATATATATATATATATATATATATACACATATATAGGGTGCGACGCTTAAATTCGGACAAATTTCAAATTGAATTTCCCGCCATATATTAGTTCTACTGGAGGTCTCCAATGGCGTTCTTGAAAGATATAGGCATCTAGTAAACAGTCATAACCCCAAAATGGTCGAGGTGTTACGTACAAGAGCGGAGTACAATCGAAGAAGAGCCTCTATCATCGAAAGTGTTCGCGTTGGGTGTTAAATTTCAAAAAAGGTTCGATTCTTCTGATACCCCAGATCAACTGTTAACGATATTGTGACTAAGAAGTCTGGGAAAGGTTTCGTTAACCCAGCGAGGACATCTCATTCGAGGAAACGCGCGCTTGTCCGAATTTAAGCGCCCACCCTGTACTTCTTTACGTGCAGGAGAGGAGATGCTAATTAAAGGAATTTTCTGAGAAGGGATTAAGGAAACAGGGATTTAAAATTTAGAAAAAGCAGGTCAACTGAAACATTATTTTCTCCCGAAATCAAAATATCGTGAACTAAAAGTCCAAGCCGTATCTCGCAGGGTATACCATTTTGGAAACCGTGATGGTTTTTCATTAATAACTACGGGCTATCTACATACCTCATAATCAAACTAACAATTATGCATTTCAATGCAACAACTTCAGAGTGTAAAAATCATTCGCCTTGATCAGGATTCGAACCCGGATCCCTCGATGTCCTCGAAAATTTGAGAGTTTAATAGGGCGCCTCGATAGTTTTACTGGCTAAAGCCCTTGGTCGGGCATCGAGTGATCCGGGTTCGAATCCCAGTCAAGGCGTAAGATATTTACACTCTGAAATTGTTGCATTGAAGTTCATTTTAGCGGATGACTACGTTAAAAAAGTCACTGTCGCGGCACCTCCCGCAGTTTCTTTGGAATTTAACAATTATGTGTTCCATGGTCATGTAATACATGAATTTGAGGGAACTAAGTATATAATTACTCAGTTCTTCCCTCTTTCCACTTTTAAACATATGTGTTACGTTTGCCGTTTTCCAGACACTGGGAGCCTTTTGTACTACAGGGATAAGGGACTTCTTAAATATGATTTCTAGAAACGGCGCATTTTCGACGCTAGTTCTGTAAATACACTAAGAGCGGGTATTTGATCGGGCGCGGAGGATTTATTGCACTTAATATTTTTCAGCAAACGTTCTATTCCAGTATATGAATTTCAATTTTGGGAATCGGTTGGCAGGAACGATTTGGTATGATATCGGAGACATTGATGAAGACGCTTTGAGTGAAGGAATTTGATAAGTTGGCGTTTTCCAAACCGCTGGTTACTCTTTCGCTTCAACCTTTTTTGAGTAAATTTATTGTGAAATTATTTTCCTTAGACTGACAAAGAAACAAAATGCTTTTAGATTCTAGTTTGAATTTTCAGCTTACTCTTCCCTTTGAATTCCCGTCACGCTTTACGAAATTCCTTCCAGGCATTTGCTCTAGGTATCATATAATCATAACTCATTCCTTTTGTCGCTAGAGATATCGGTTCGTATATTTTGCATCTTGGCGTGACATAGTCTTTGACGGCTTAACGATATTCTAACAACCGTGTTATACCAGGAGTGAACCTGTTGACTGCTGACTATGTGAAGTCAAGGAAGTGATCCCCCATCTTTGCCATATTTCTTAAACTCTAAAAATGAACTCTGTAACACGCAGTTAAGCCATTTTAGTCCCAGTGTCGAAACAAGTAAATTTTAATTTCGAGATTCTCATTTATGACCTTCGGAAAACACCATTTACTCTTGAAATGTAATGAAATAATTGATTTTGTAATTCCACACACTTTATTTAAAAAAAACACGACCCATGTTTCGACGTTGAACGTCATCATCAGGTTGATGATGACGTTCAACGTCGAAACCTGGGTCGTGTTTTTTTTAAATAAAGTGTGTGGAATTACAAAGTCAATTATTTCATTACATTTCAATATGTTATGCAAATTCCATAAAGTTACGCCTGGGACAACAAACAATTTACTGCTCTGTGGTCGCAAATTCCTGTAATAGTACCTATATGTAAGATCCTTTCTGGTAATTTCGCTACCAACAAATCAAGAATATTATTGCCTCTATTTGTTGAAGTGACATATTTTTCTGGTTTCAGCAGGCTGATAATACAGTGGCTCACCAGCTTCCAAATATTTCGTAAATCTGAGCCTGTGTTTTGAGTAAGGTGTTGATATTCAGCGACTTTATTTTTTAACTTCGGAGTTACTTTAAGTAAACTATTAACACAGATAATATTTTCTTGTCATTAAGTTTGCTGTAATATTTTATGTGGATTATTTTCTTATTATTATCGACTCCCTTGTGACAATATCCGTCTCATGTAATCTGATTTACGTTAAATGACCGTATGCATATGCATGCATTGACCCTCACTTCATTCAAAGGTGAATTATTTGGCAACGAGGGTTATATAGACCTACTATTCGACCTATATGCAGTTCCACACTTTAATCTAAAAAAGCGCCTGAGTGCTCCAATATTCTACCCGCTCCACACCCAGCGGCTTCAAACGCGTAATGAACCCTTTAGCGGTTCTGTGGGTTTACACACGATTGGATTTCCAGCTGATGGTCTGCGAAGGAAACCTTCATATCCCTTCAGAAATGACGCAACCTCTGATGTATGCCTTCCACTCGGCCCCAAACCAGAGGTCTAGATCAATCCTCGGAGCAAGACTACAAATCGCGAGCGTCGTTTTAACCCTCCCGATGCCTTCAGATTACTTGAAAGAATATGGGAAACAGTAAGAATATTTAAAAACATACGAAACTGACAAGTACATCTTGACTCGTAGTGACATAATTACTGCAGTGGCATCACGCGTGCCTCTCTCCTTTCTGAACCCAAACTAATCATCCCATAAGTAATCATTTGCCCTACTCTCCATCATCCATTTTTTGATTATCCTAAGAACCACTTTAGCTAGGTGAGAAATTATATTTATATGTGTAGTCCTCACATGTTGTAGCCTTTCCCTTTTTGGGATAGGAACTGACACTGATCTCACAAAGTTATCCGGCCAGATTCTTTCCTCTTAAATCCTACGAATCAGTCTATAAAGATTTCCTCCTACCACATTTTCCTAAGCCTTTCAGTAGTTCTGCGGGAATGTTGTTTTACCCTACGGCCTTATTTGATTTTCATTCCCTTAATGTCCTTTCTTCCCTGGTTCGATTCCCGTGACCGACGAAAACTTTTCAACTTAGAAAAAACTTTCTAATGGTTTTTCGGAACGAGAAAACCACACATTAATAGAAAAATAATAATGGTATTTCGGGACAAGGCAACGAGAAAAATAAAGACTTCTAATAAAAAATCTATTCTGAAACCTATGGTGAAAGACACCATGGCATGGCAGTTTCACCATTAGGCCCTGGTGGTGTAGACCGAATGGGTCGGCCCGGCATCAACTGCCACAGCTGCGGGCGAGAGTGAAGCTCACGGTATCGGCCGCTGTACTGCGATATGGAAGGCAACGGGTAGCCACCACATTATTCTCCCTAGAATTAGCAGCCTTGCCTTGAATTCTAATACAGTAGAATGGAAAGAAAGGGGTTGCTGTAAACCAATCCTAGGATTGGAATACTGATGGTGATGAATGTCCTTTCTATCTCAACGTCGACTAAACCTAGGCCTAAGCTATTCTCATCGACGTCATATTTTTTTTCTATGTCTAACTTTGGTGGTCTAATGTTTTACGATACATGTCTTCTACCTCTATGAGTTCTTTTCTGGTTCAGCTAATATACCTGTACCTAATACTTAATACTGTAGCTAATATGCTTCTATCCCTGACTTATCTTTTCTGACGATTTTCCCTCCTTATTTCCTGGCAGGTTTTTAATCCGGCTGTATAGCGTACCAATTTCATCCTCTTTCTGTAAACTTTCCATATCCTCACACTGCGTCTTCCACCACGGTTTTTTTGCTCTTTTTATAATCATCTTCATTTTATTAAACTCTTTTTACTTTAGCTTACCTAAGTCTGTATTTATATTCTTCCATTTCCTTCTCTAATCTCTCTTTCTAATCATCTCGTCCGATGTACTGCTTCTATAGTTCCGTTAGCTGCTTTCGATAACCCTTTTTCCATATGTTCCCATTTTGTTCTATCGTGCCGAATCTCTGTCCTTAATCTCTGTTAAAATGGTTATGATTTTATCTGCAATATCCCCCATCTATCTCTAATACTTGCGGTGTATTCCAATTTGAACCTAACTAAAGCGAAATACCGCCTCTACGTAGGAGCCAAATGCAAGACGCTTCTGGTATAAATCTGCAGTGATGTTTCTAATTTGGAGATATATGCGAAAATAAAATACAGGTGATAAATGAAACTGTCTTATCGTTACAATAAAAACTATGACGAGGAGCGTGTTTAGGAGGCAGCTTAGAAGGCAGGGTGACGTGGAGGAAGAGTTGCTGATGGCGCTACGATTGTTGATACGAATATTTAGGAGTTTGATCCATTGACCAAAGTAAGAAGAGGTCACTTTTTGCATTTGCACATTGATTACAATGCTAGATGTGAAGAAGAACATAGATTGGAGTGGGAGGGCTCTGAAGAGAATGAATGAAGTGGTTAAGATATGGGACAAGTTTGCTCGATTGTAATACATCAATGTGGATACGGGGGTATAGAAAGATTTAGAAAGGGAGTTTTTGGTTTTCAGGATATTTGACGGAAGAATATTTAGATTAGAGATTAACTGTGGTTTTCTTGGCTGGTCATGATGGGTAATATGAGTTTTTGGATAGATTTGAAGGCCGATTCCCGGTAAAGTAGAGAGGTGGAGAGGGTATGCAAGTTACGCGCAAGTATGCTAGAGCAAGTATGCAAGGGTATGCACTTTTGGGAGTTTGTCAAGTGTTGAAGTTTCTGAGGATTTATATTTGTCCTGGAAGATATTTGGGTAACCACAGTTCATGAAAATATTGCGTAGAGTAAGAAGAAATTTGTCAAGGGAGTCAGAATATTACAAAATTCAATGTCTGTGGGTAAAGAATGAATATGGAAGAAAAACAGGGCGTGATTGAGAAAGGACACAATGGTGTAACTAAGGGTACTTGATGCCTGTTTGCAAACCATTATGGTTGTAGTAATTAATTTAGCGTATATCAAATAGTCCTCATTGAACCATGAAAAAGTACCTTAATCGGTAAATCAGTTTCAACCCCTCGTGAAAGTTAAGTGCATTATGAATAACGCTTACTACTGCCTATCCAATACTAAAAATACATACACGTACTACATGTACACAACAACCTGCAAGCCGCCGCATGAATGCATGACGGGGTTTATCAGGGCGCTGGCCACGCATACATGAGTATTAGTTCATGCATTCATTATGATAAACATAATGTATAATACTAATATACAAAAAACTCTTGCTCGTACAAGAGTTTCTTTTAAAGAGAATGTCTTCCCTCGGCAATGACCCGCCAGGATAATAAGACATCATAATATTAACATGGGCAGGAGGACTAAGGGCAATAGGAGGGCTATGCCCTCCTCATAGTTAGTGCCCTATTGCGGGCACTGACGCTGTAGGAATGGGACGTAGGTATAAAATTATACCGGTGTATCGTACGTCCATATATTTAAAATATACCGAAATTTAATTTTAGAATGCGTATATGCACCGAGATACCAATATACTCGTATCTGTCTATTTGTATTTTCGTTTCATTTGGACTTTTAATTGGCCTGCCATATTTGATAGAACAAGCTAAATATTTTTTAATATACCGTTATATTATTTTAATTTTCTTTGTACTGCAATCTATGACGGTATTTGCTTTGTATCTGTTTGATTATCGAAATAGTTTTTAAATAATTTCATCTGTACTATTCATTGTGCTGCCATAATTGACGTTATTACGTAACTATTTTTTAATTTACCAGTAAATATTCAAATTTTCATTGTAATGTTCATTGAAGTGTAGTTTTTGTCGGTAGTTGCTAACTTTTTACGGCAGTCATAATTAACAGGGGAGGCAACCGACAGCTAAGGTCATTTGCGCCATTAAGGATAGGTAGTTAATTTGGTTGAGGTAGGATTAAATGAGACGAGCTAGGGTGGCGGAAAACCGAGCATCGGCAATAGACATACAGGCGCCAAGAGGTAACACAATTCAGCGTCCGATCCGACGGACGGTGCACTGCACTTAGCAAAGCGCAAATGACTAAGATATTGATTTTTCGTGTTGTATGCACGAGAAAACTAGACTAGCATCACACTAAAAGAGACTTGTAATTAAAATCCTTTGGCTTAAGTTTAAACTAGAAATTATATATTTTCAAATCTTCCCTCTGTACATCTCGACTAGATTTAAAACTTTTGTGACAAAATTAATAATATTCTGTTTACATTTTTCCATTTCCTTGTCAACTTCCCAATCATCTCTTCTGTAATCCGTGATTGCCTAATCATTTTCCTATTTACGTAATTATAAAAATGTTTAATGTTGGATTGTAAATTTGGTTAAGTTTTTGGAAAATAAACCCTTTCATATGAATACATCCGCTTCAAAAATATATCCTTATATACCGTTATGCCAAGAAAAAATATACCAGTAAATTGGTAAATAATGAAATTGGAGATGCAACAGGAAAAATATCAATATAAGAGGAAAACGTTCTGACAAGATTGAAAGAAAATTGCAGAAATTTCAGAGTGTAAAAAATCATCCTCCTTGACCGGAATGCGAACCCGGATCCCTCGATATCCGGCCGAGTGCTTTAGCCAGTTAAGCTACTGAGGCGTCCGCTTTCTATTTGAAATATTGGGGGCTTTAAAGGAACAAGATATTGTAACAGAATGCCGGATATACACGTGTGTAAGAGGACGTCTCGGTAGCTTAACTGGCCAAAGTTAAGCCCTCGGCCGGACATGTAAGGATCCGGGTTCGAATCCCGGTCAAGGCGAATGATTTTTACACTCTGAAATTGTTGCACTGTAATGCGTACTTATCGGATGACTCCGTTATAAGTGACTGTCGCGGCATCTCCCGCAGTTCTTTTGGAAGATTGAACGAATATATAAATCATTATATGCTAAAGATTATAGGCCAGCCATTTTGGGAACATAAAGGAAATATGTCGATAAGCATGGCTTTGTATCAAGGAATACATAACTGCGTACTAAAAATTGCATTAAGGGGCATGCCATCGGGGGAGATAATGAGAATATGTAACATCCCTGCAGAACTAATCAGGAATTTAGAAAAAACATCGACGGAACAGTATTGATGTGCTATTCCGCTACATGTATCAGGGAGAAATTTTGCCGGAAGATATCGTCAAATCGGATTTATTTACTATCCAAAAAAAGAAGAGAAGGGAAAATGAGTACCAAATGGGATGATGACTTTAGTTTTAGGAAGAGCAGAGGCACACGGGTCGCCATAGCAGTAATGAGATCACTAGTAGAAAGAAAAATACTCGTTGACTACAACCAGGATATATTTTTATGCTTCGCGATTTTTGTGAAAAATTTTCACAGAGAAAACCGCACAATTAACGAACAATTTGCAGAAGATAGAAGCAGATTGGAGGGATGGACAACTTATTTGGAACCTATTCATGTCTCAGACTACACGGGTGCGGATAAGGAATGGGAAGTCAAGCTGGGCAGTGATACGCAGGAGAGTAAGACGAGGATATACAATATCACCTGTTCTTTTCAATATATGATAAGATAGGAGTGGGTAGGGCTGGAGTGAAAATACGTAGGTGGAGTGTACTTCCAATCAGTTACACATGCAGATGATCAAGAATTAAAAGAGAAAGGGAGAGATCATGAGACCCAGTCATCAAAAGGGTCACAGTAATTACTTCAGCGCTTTACAGAATTAAAATAATAGATATTAGGATTAATTGTAAGAAAACAAATGTAAAGATATTCTCAAGTATAAGGAAATCGAAGGTGAAATTGAAAATCAACGGACCTTAACTGAAACAGTTAAAACGATTAACCTATTTGTAAAGTGTTTTGGACGAGGGTGGGGAGTTTATTTGGGACACAAAGAAGAATTACTTTTGGTGGAGAAGCTTTTACTTAGAGGTGAGAAAGGAGCTGATTATATGAGCCATTAGTAAAGATAAGCGCCTTAAGAAAGCACTGGTGAAAACTTTAATGTGGAGTAAAGTGTTGCATGGCTCAGAAACTTAGTCGTCGAGACAAGAGGATAAGAGTATATTGGAGGCTTTTGAGATGACAATGTGCAGAAGGAATGGAGGTAGTGGAATGGATGGAAAGGAAAACAAACGAAGAGATGCTGTAATTGATGATTTCCGGCGTAACTTTATGGGATCGATTCATATTGGAAATGAAAAATAGTAACTCTGTGATCCCGCAAAACAATTATTAGGGTACGACCCGGATTTCGACGCTCATGACCTGAAGATGACGTTGAACGTTGAAATCCGGGTCGTATCGTAATAAATTTTCTTTGGAATCACAAAGTTACTATTTTTCATTTCCAAGAAGTGCTAGTCATGACTGGGGACAAGACATGGGCGTCGGGAGAGATACGAAGAAGGCAGGAAAAGTGAATGCAGTAGATACTTAGAGAGGCAATAGGATGCTGGAGACGGTAATAGAGGGGAAAATGCCAGGAAAGCGCGAGATTGGGAGGAGGAGAATAGGCATTTTGGGTGGAATAAAAGGAGGGAGAAAGTATGCCGAACTTTAGAATGAGTAACTGTAATATGTAGAATAAAGATATTTGGTGTGATGTTATTCAGGGCTTAAGAGCACAATTGTTTGTCCTGGGCTTAACCCATCAAAAACTTACCCTAAACCGGTAGACAACTGATAATTGGAGCCTCGATGAGTTCCTCCCAGCCCCAAAGCGCATTCTCGTATTTTAGGCTAGCCTCTTAAGGAAAGGAAATGAAATTCGTATCCTTCCCCCAAATTTTGCAGGAAATGGAAGTCTGATATATTCAAATCTGACTTCGTTTGAGACGTAGATCCGTTATTCACATGCTTTTGGTGTCAGGCGATATATTTCGGCCATGCATATTTATGTGGAAATCTACATCATAACTCATTACTCGTAAGTAAAATTGCACGAAAAATTTGGCTACTTTTGACATAGTGTTAATTGTTTAAAGGAACTTGAATTTTGGTCAGGGGGGAATTGATATCTAGGAGGAATTTCAATGACCCCTCCTACATTAGTTTTGTGAGGTACAAATGATTTTAAAGGAAGGATCGAAAGAAATATCTGAAGGAGAGTAAAAAGGTGGTGGCATGCGCAACGTCATTTCGATGGTAAGGCTATCTTCATCAGGCAGAGAGTGATTCCCGATGGACAAAAATTGGCGGTGAAGTAAGGCTGATTGGGAAAAAGGGGGGGAGTTAAGAATTGGTTTAATTCTTCAGAATAATCTGAAGAAAGATGAGATAATGGGTTCGAGGCGGTCTGAACATCGTATTTTGGAATCGCAGTTAAAAATGCGTTCGTAGGGGTCGAAATAAACCAAGGAGTTTTTTTTCAGTCTTTTAGTACCAAGCAGGGTGTGTGGCAGGGGATGAATACACACAAGACTAATATATACCCGAATATGACCCTACCGCGGTCGGACAATGTTATTCTGAGCCCTTATCGTTTTTGGAAAAAATGGCATCTTAAATCTATATGTTCTGGACTTGATCTCTCTAATTTTGTTAACATGATCTCTCACGCCGCCGTACAATGGGGTTAATAGTACATTTTCCTCATCAATGCTAAAGAGACGTTCTTCCAATATATGCAAGAGATTTTAATTTATAATTCAACCTTCACTCCGTAACTCTAATATTTTGGATACGTTAATAAGTTTATCATAACATTGTACAAATCTAGCTCCTCTACACTGCACGCGATCCAATTTGGCAATCAATCCAACTTCGTGAGGATCCCATATTCTTGCAGCATATTCTAAATGAGGACTAACCAGGGAAATATAACATTTCTCTTTGACCTTTTCATCACATTTACCCAGTACTCTTCCAATAAATCCTAATTTTTGTTAGCTTGTCCACATATTCCCTGTATGTATTTCATCCAGGAAAGATCGCGAGTGAGGGTAACACCTAGGTATTTAATTGAGTCTACACATTCTCTTTTACGTGTTCCCAATGCAGTAGGTTTTCGGGTGGGAATAGCTCTTTTTCCAAACATTTATGGCTACGCACTTTTTTAAGTTTAATTCTAATGGCAAGTGTCGCACCAGTGTTGTATGTTAAGGTCATCTGATAAAGCTGCACTGTCATCAAGATCACGGTTATCACGGTAAACCACTGCATCGTCGGCAAATGAACGTATCTTACTAGTGACTACGGAGTCAATGTCGTTAACGTAAAGTAGGCTTGAAAGAGGTCCGGTAACACTTTCATTGGGAGCATCTGAAGTAACTTCCACTGAATTTGAGCTAACTCTATCTATGACTACTCATATAATCCAATCATTCAAAAAGTCTTTAATCCAACCACGGATATTTTTATCTATGCCATATGCTTCTGGCTTTGTGACCAGTTTACTATGAGGTACTTTGCACTTTGAAGGTTATCTTAAACTCTAGAAAAACCGCGTCCACTGGTACATTGCTCTCTCCCGAAGTAAGAATATCATAAACAAAACACCCAAGTTGTGTATTTCAGGATTTACCTCTTCGGAAACCGTGCTAATTTTTCATCAATAACTCCTGATTATCGAGGTTGAAGATGGAAAAAAAGGATGTTTAATATATTTTATTCGGAAATTCGAGAAATGGTTGTTTTGGACTAGATTATTTTTTTCTATTCATAACTCTTTTATGTCTGTATCAAATTCATGTTGTAAATTTTGGTTATGGCTGTGTTTTTTGTGTTTAATATTCCAACATTGGCAACTGAAAACATCTTAGAAATCATCCGCGGTGTTAAGTTAATCAATGGATATTTTACTATTTGAGCAGCATAATATATTTTTAAAGGTTGGAAACGCCTAATATTTTAGAAAATTAACAAAATATTATTTATATTTTCTAGGCGTTACAGGAAGAGACCTCAATATAAAATCAGTTGGATGTGGAAAGCCAGACTTCACACGCTCGTTCTGGGTGTACGCGTGTACTCCCTATGGGTCAGTGTGAATTTGAATGGCACTTATAACCCATCCTCGCTTGTGATTCGATGACTTCCATTACAAAAGCTACGTGTTGAAAAAATAGCGCCTTATTTTTTTCCTCTCGTCATTTGCATCAAGAATCTTATTAATTATTAAGTATTAAGAGCGTATTAAGTACGTGAATTTCTTATGAATTGACAATGAAATAGGAATTCTTGGTCATAGTCCTAATTTGATGGAATAACCTTGTCGAAACTCCCAGAGAAGTGTGATTCCTCACCACACGGTCCTTATTTATTCAATTTTATGAATACTAAAAACCAGTGATACCATACTATTTGACACTGGCACGATCGATGAACCTTACATGTAGCCTAAGTGTGAGATATTTTGAACCATGATGTTCTCTGTAGCGACCTCGACAATATTAATACATAATTGGTGTCAGGGGTGAGATTTCTCCTTAGGTGATCTCCTGGGGAAGGCGACGACTCCTTACAGAGACATTCCGTGAGAGAACACGTTGGAGGACACCCAGTTAGAAAAATGCGCACCCTTCGTGAGCAGAGACATCATTTACTTCATTAAACTCTCTAATTTTTCAGAGTTCGCTACACTAGCTCCTCCCATACATACGCCACATTATGACACGAACTTAAATGACCTCGTGCGTCTCCATCGCGTCTCTACCTTGAAATATTATTCACACCACAACATCACTGACATCAGTGATTTTCAAACATTATTATGGTCCTCTTGGTCACAATATACATTTTTGCATGTATGCATACGTACATTCATACATTTATATTTACACTCAAATATACATGCGCATGTGACATACCTCGCCGCTAAGGTGTACGAAGACTTTTTTAAAAAGATGGTGGAAAAAAATAAAATTGAAAAAAAAACGTGAAACTCAAGGACGGCTCGAGGCCTGAGTGCCACTTCTTTGTCAGCAGAAGAAATAAGTGTATGGTGATGGCAAAGGGGTATCTTCCAGGTCTCGAAATGTCCGTATATCTGTGGGTGTATATAAAATATATATATAATATATAAATATTATATATATATATATATATATATTATAATGTACACCTAAATAGCAAATAGCAATAGCGAACAAAAGCACAGAAATATACAAAAAAGAAATCCACACGTATTCCTGCTTTTTGGTGGCGATACCACCTAGTTCCTTCTCTCCCTTGAGAAAGGTGGTATCGCCACCGAAAATTTTGAGTACAAGTTAGTTTATTTTCCGTAGGTTTCTGTGTTTTTGCTCGCTGGTGCTAAATATATGTATATGAATGTATAGATGCGTGCGTACATAAACACACACATACACCCACAGACACATATGTGTGTTTGCATGTATGTTTGAAATTGGTTTATTGTGACGACTATCGTCCTTATCGTTTGTCTTCGCAGCCTCGTGTGTAAAATGGCGTGGCGTTCGCCCTGCTCCCCTTTGCGTTGATGCCGCGCGCTGAACGGTGACGCCGCCGGAAGTGCGAGGCGCAAAGGTATATCGGCATGCATACGGCGTCGGTGGTATCGCCAAGTGCGCTATTCCGATAATCCTTGTTTCCCTTGTCCGCAGGGCGCAATGGCTGACCAGCTACGAGGCGACGGACAACAACGTGGTCGTGTCCACCCGCCCTCCGGAATACACCACGACCCAAGGCACGCTGGACAACGCCGGCGCCATCTCAGCCGACGGGAACAGCAACGTGGGCGGCCAGGTGGAGGCGGTGCTGAGGACAGGCCGGGTGATCGCCTCCAGGGACCAAGTGGCACCCCTGAACGTGGTGCTGGTGCCACTAGGGTGTTCGCCGGGTGACGGCCTCCTCATCACGGGTGAAGGTGATTATTTTTTCCGTGGACGTTCCATAGTCTCATCGAGATGGAAGTGTAATTCCGTTTCTCGAAAGTTTCTTCTGTCGATAAAAATCTGTAATACGTTTTCATAAATTACTATTTTGTCCGTGTATTTGGTGCAGTTTTGGAAACGATAATGTGGAAAAAAGTGGCATAGGTGTCCAGTTGTAGTTATCAGGGATTATGCGGGAATACGATCATCGACAATATTATAAGTAGTCCACCCTTTAAAGGAGTAGTTTTGTTAGCGTTGTCACCTAACAGCTATTCCGTTGCGTCGTGGTACGTCCTTGTTGGGTGGGAGACTTACTTCAGTTTCAACTCCTAGTTACTCAATTTAACTTTCTTCCTCATATCTTAACACATTCTAAGATATGTCCTCAACCCAGGGACCGACAACATAATGTACCCTGAGCTCCTACGCCATCTTACTTTCGTAGTTACTGCTTTGGGATTCCCATTTCAACAGAAGACATATGGCTTTATGATGCTGCCACCATATGAATCACCGCTGTTGAGACGAAAAAAACCGACAAAAACTTGAAGCAAGGTCTGGTTTTTCTCCTCGTACACTTGTGCGGCCGACTCATCTCGGATTCTTTAAATCCTGCACTGTCGCCGATGTTTCGAGAGACTTCTTGTTAACCATCTTCGGGGCTGAATAACCCAGTCTTACCATTCACTCGTGAAGATGATACACAAGTCGTATCTTAAAACTTCGGCAGCTATATTGGATTTAGGTCGGTGGAGATCACGAGAGGAGCTCAGCGCATATACGTAAAATTTCTGGAACCGTTTTGGAGTTCGAAGCGAGAAGTGTGTTGTCCTTTGCATGGAACATAATGTGGACGCACGGCTCACTATTTTCCCTTTGTACTGACCATGGGTAAGCGAGGCTCACTCTCGTTTTGATTCGTTCGAGTTAGTATCCTGGTTATCCCGCACTCGGATGTGGTTGTCCGTTTCATAAATCACGTGATGTTGGAGCCATACGTAAGAGAAAATGTCAGGAGGAGGAAGTCAAATATTTGTGAATTACCTATGACGTCGATATTGGGGAATGAGATGTTTAGGAATCTTTGTGGATGTTAGAACTATTTCAAAATAGGTTTTGTAAGGTCCATTACGGCTGTATACTCCTACGTAATATGAGAACTTCCTTTTTTTCCCTATATTTCCATTTTCTCTTATGCATATTTCTTCATTTCTCTGTCACTTCTACCTTACTTCGTGCAAAAGCTATGCCTTTCTCTACCGAAATTACCAAACGCTCTTTTCTCTTCAATTACGTCCTTGAACATCCCCTTTCACCTTTCAATGTTCCCTCCGTTTTTTCTGCCTTATTCGTTATTTCTCCTAGCAACATTTCTCTCTTCTCCCACCCAATAAAAAAAACTTGACCGTTTCGGTACCTCCACTTATTTCTTTTGACATTTCTCCGCCAAACCAGAATCTCAAAAGCTCCTGAGCTACGCTCATCCTTTTGTCTCAATGAGCAGCTCTCACAGTCATCCATAAAGCACTACGCTCCAAGTTAAAGTCTTTACTAATGTTTTCTTCACATCTTTACTCAGTGTACTGGTCAGTTCCTTCTTCTAGCAAATGCGTCTTTCGCTTATTTAAAATTCTTTTTTCATGTACTAACTACTATGCCTATTTTCCTCTAAAATACTGTTTGAATAGACAAATGCTCCACCTGCTGTAGTTTTTACCTTCATGTTTAACTCAACTTTTCTGCTTCTCAAGAATGTCGTTACTTTTTTCTTTTTGTGCGCAATTCTGAGCGCATACCTCTCACATTGTTCCTGAAAAGCTCTCAATAAGAATTGCTATCCTTTGGGTGTCTGATTCCCTCTTGTTTGATCAATATGCTGACCCAACAGACTTAATCGTTAAAAACTTCCGGATTCATGCATTTCATTCAGTATATATGGGTGAGATTTTGCGAATGTGGGATTATGGCCCTTGCGATGTAATGTAAATGAAAATTTGGCCAACGAATGAGACCTGTCAGTCTCCCGGGGATAATAAACATTTGGTGTTGTCGTCTTGATTCCTTTGCTGCTTTTCTGATCCTCAAGTTTTTGTTTATTTAGAAATTTATGGCTGGGAAGATAAGCAAATACCGAATGTAATGATTAGTGAAAACTTCGATGTGCAGAGTAGTTTCGGATATCTCTAAGATTTGGTCGTTGGGGAGAGAAAATAGACATAATTACGAGGCGCCTGAGATGTGGTTGTGTGGAGAAGAAAGAAAAAATAAAATTAACTGAAAGGAAAGCAAAAGGAGGAGTGCTGCATGGTGTTAGAAGAGACGAGGTTTTTTTGAAAAATTGATTCAGGGGAAAAAAAGTTGATAGGGTGCATTTTCAGTGCTAATAGATTGTGTTAGACAATAATAAAGGGGAGAATGTTGAGCAGGCGAAATAGAGGTAGGATAAGTTTGGACACGATGGACGGAAGGAAGGGAGAAAGGGAAACTGCGGGACTCGATAAAACCACTCTGATAAACTCATTATAAATTTAATGTAAAACACGGAGAACATTCAATCTTTCGTATAGATAGTAGTAGTAGTTTTGAGGGGAGGCGACCGACAGCTAAGGTCATTTGCGCCATAGGGGATGGACAGGAAAGGATGAAGGGTGGAGAGAAACCCGGCGTCGGCATTAGCCTACTGTTTACGAAAGGCGCCAAGGGGTCCGCACCTTAACGTCCCATCCGACGGACGGCGTACTCACTCAAAGTGCCCTCCACAAAGCACCTCAAGTAGGGATCGAGATACCTCTGAAAAATATTCAACACCGCCGGGATTTGAACCCGCGCCCTCAGGGTGGGAAGGCAGCATGTTAGCCCCCGCACCATCTCGATCCCCTCGTATAGATTGTACTTGTATTATATATATCATGGACTAAAGAAGTATTTCCAATGTTTATGCGAGGGTAAGCCAATAAATAAGTCGCAAACGCCATCGAAACAAACTCATGAGCTGTTGGGAACACTTCACGGGGATTTGCTTGGAACATCCAGAGTCCCGACTAGGAGCCCCCAGTGACTGCCAACTGTTCGGGCCCCTTAAAAAACCATTTTGAGGGACTACGTTTTGAAAGTGATGATGCCGTTTTAGGCCGTAGAGGTAACTCTTGGGTTGGCTGCCACTGCAAACAAAAGACGTCTCTGATGCCGGGATGAGATGGAATGGTTGTCTCTGAATGTACAGGGTGAATATGCATGAGAAAAGTGACATAATTTTCGGGAAATTACTTTGATTATTATTGCTTCTACCCAGTTTTGCGAGTTATCTATTGACTAGTTCTCGTGTTATGAAAACTTTCTTACCTTTCCCACTTGATATCCACTGTTAAAATCGACTGTCGGACATTAGCTACGCTTTCGTGTCTCCACTTTGGTGTTCAGTTTTTGCGTGGGCGCCATACCTTGTTGTCATGCCTCCAGCAGCTCTGGAAGACAACAAAAGATGGCGAAGACCCGTATGCGGTATATTTTGATGGGATATGAACAAGCAACAGACAGTGTGCGCCGGTTCTCGTTCTCTTTTTGATGAAGGTCGAGAGATGAGTAAATTCTGCTCTCTCTCATTTGTTCATGTCCCAACAGAAAATACGCGGGTCATCGTAGTATTTTGTTTCTTACCGGAGCTGCCTGAGGTTTGGAAACAAAGATCACGAAGCCTCTAATCCAGATGAATGAAAATTTAAGATTTTTAATCGTCGTTGGTGGTAAGCTCGGTCAGGACGTGGGTTTCTCAGATGTCCCGCAGAGAATCAATTGCCAGAAACTTTAGTTTTCTATAAGGTTATTTGGATAGGGCGAGGAATGACCATCTCACTCACCACCTATCGTTCTGTTCCCTTGTTGCTGCTTCTGTTGGTGCGGTCACAGCCGCCGTCCGTCCGCCGCCTCCGTCACAGGGCGAGGAGGAAGAGGAAGAGGAGGGCGGAGGCAGCAGCAGCGGCGGCGAGGACTCCTCGTCCGCCGCCTCCACTTGCTCCACCTCTAGCTCGTCCGACTCGGCGTCTCTAGGCGGACAGCGGCGCCAGCAGCGACAGCGCCGGGCGCCCCGTCGGCCCAGGCCCGGCATTCTAAACCCCAACTACCCGGGGTTTCAGCGCTACGCTGACAGGCTACAACTGGCCACCCAGGACTACGAGGAAGAAGAAGAAGAAGAGGAGGAGGAGGAGCTGGTTGAGGGGGAAGAAGGCGCGGAGACTGAGCGACAAGCGGTCTCAAGAAACATAAACAACATGCAGACCGACAACAATGACAACAACAATAACAACAACAATGGTGGGGAGGCGATGAACCAGCTGGACGGGGTGGTGAAGAGATTCGACAAGTCGCTGTCCCCCGTCGAGTCCCTAAACATCCCCCCGGCTGCCGTCCCTGTGGACTGCCCCCTGGAGGCGGCGACAGGGGGCGGCATCGACGATGGACGCTGGGGACAATCCAAAATGGCAGACGCCCACCTGTCCAGGACTGGGGACGAGATGATCCTGGTGACGACCGGAGATAATTACGGTAAATACCAATACCATTTTGTTTACCTTCGTGAATTCAAAAGTAGTCTTGTGTAATATCACCCCCTGCCACACACCCTAGCGGTGGCTTGCAGGGTACAATGTAATAATGATAATATTGTTCTAGACTGTTTTGGCCCAAAACATTTCCGATGTAGGTAAATCACAGGTCCAAACCTATTATTTCTGGTTCAGCTTTAATCAGCCGTTTATTTTGTCAAATGGCCATGTTTTTTTGATAAGTTTTTGGCTTACTTGAGTTAAGTTTGATTTCGTCTGCAAATAAAAAATAATCTCCACCATCTGCATCTCACTTTGGCATATTTTCGTTTTTTTGCGATGGTTTTACCATTATCATTTACTTGTTTCATGATTTTATTTTATCGCCAGCAGACATACAAGGTTGATGACATGCAAGGAGAGTTTCAAAAGAGAACAAACTGACGGCGAGATTATTGGCAAAATTGTCATGAATACGAAAAAGAAATTGCATATTAATATTTAGTTTGAGTGTCTTAAGATGACGTAAAATTGTTTTCATATCATACTAATGTAACCATTGAGTGTATGTATGTAATTGCTGACCTTCCACAACGAAAGGGACATTTTAGCTACAAGTGGGCGGAGCTAGGCGAGGTTTCCCTACGTCCCGAATTCAAGGGCATTATTATTATGAGTGGTAAAATATTTTCTCCACGTACGAAGAAAACCTAAACTACCAGTTATAATGATATTTTATCTGCCCAAAGATCCAGAATATGTATAGATATAATGAATTTCAAGGATTGGCGCAAAAAATCAATTAGCCAAATAATACAGCTTTATGTTTTATTGATATGTATTTATTATTTAATCTCGTTATTTTATAATGTTAAAATATAAGATAAGGGATAAGATCAGTAACCAATCCGATGCCAGCAAATTTAGTTCATAAAAAAATACTTTTCATGAAATATTTCCCTATTTAACGTAAAATTATACGAAATCAAATTGAAGTAAACTTCGAGCTTCTAGTAAACAATAATTAGGAACCACTTACATATATTCTCACTTCTTGTACATCTGTTATCACTGTTTTGACGGTACGAATTGTCCTTAGCAGTGAATTTTTAATAATCAGTGACGCCAGTAATTATTGTCTCTCTTTGATCTGGTTGGCGCGAAGATTATTTTAATTCTCTTTAGAACTTACTGAGCACACGTGTCCTCGTATGTCATTAAAAAACTCTCGATAAAAAAGTTTTAACCTTAATTTAAAACATCTGGTATGAGTTGCTATCCTTTATGCCTGCTGGTACATGATTGTTACAAAAAAAATTCATTTAAGTAGATAAATATTCCTGAATTGAGTGAAAAATTTGGATTTTTTTATACAGAATCTCAGGAAACAGACGCAAAAGTCAAATTCTAACATTAAGATCGAGAGGGCATAAATATCGTGTAGTTGCGGTGGCTTGTGTATTGGCTTCTCTTTCCATGGGTCAGGGTTCGAATCAAGGCGGTGGCAGATTTTCAGGGTCAGGGTATCCCTATTTGGGTGCTATTTGGAGAGAGACTCCGAGTGGAGTGTACCGTCCGTCAAATTGTGTGGCCCATCGGTGTCTCCAATTATAAGAGTGGGCTGGATGTTACACCGTGTCTGTCTCCGCTCATTACCTGAAGATTCAAGCTCAAATAAATTACTCACTTATCCACGACGGTACAAATTGCCTCAGCTGTCGATCAATTTCTTCAATAACTAATGCTAAAGCCGTGTCCCAAACGGCGTTTATGCTCCCTTTCGGAGCATAAATGGATGGAGGCTCCTTCGTAGATCTTACGAAGGCATCTCGCACATCCTATGAAGTGTTCCCCAAACGTTAGGTCCCGAGCAAAGGGATGTACAGCTTGAAAAGGTGAGAGCGATACTCGCTTTGATGCACTTCTCGTATTGCTCGGAGCCATCCTGAAGTGGTAATTCATGGCAATACATTTGGAATAACCTACGCACAGGTATGAAAAGGTAAACATTTAAGTAACATCGCTCAAAGAAAAATCAACTTAAAAGGAAAAAACTAAAATGACAAATTTAAAATTTAGTAAACTGTTACCTAATTATGCTAAAAAAACATTTTGTTCGAAACTATATATCCCCAGTTTGCAAAATATATGATTTGCCAAATAGGAAAAAGGTAATCTGCTTGAACGAATTCCTAAATTTTTGAATAAACTAGTACAAACCAAACCAGCCGGTGTAAATGAAAACTTGGAACTCCAAAAATCACCTATTGAACAATTTCAGAAAAACAGTTAGAATCGTTGTTCTTTTTTGTTCAATAAAGAACATAGCCGACATTTTTTGTAGATTTTGAGGGCCTTATGCCTTCCTTCTAAGGGTACAAAAGTTCAAAATTGAGTCTAGTGCACCGTTACCCTTCATTGGGAACATGGCTTAATATTCGACAAGGGAGAGCAAAAGCTGGTAACATTATTGAGATAGTCCTAGTGTTGGTGGGGCAGGGAGGGGGGTGAGGCGACAGTGGGTTAAGAACCACCCCTACATGGATCAGGTGCACGAAATTGTCGCGCAGATTCTTTTTTGCAAGAGTTACTTCCGATTATTTTCCTATTTTTGAATATATATTGCCCAATGCAATGGTGCTTTTGGTGAATTAAAGGACGTGTCGTTGAACCGGTTAATTTGACGAGGGACGACGTCTTTTTGCCGTGATTCCAGGCCGGAGGAGGAGGCCTTCGACGGAGACGGGGATGTGCAAGAGGGACAAGACGGAGGCGAACCGCGGCATCCGTAGCACGGTGAGGGTGGCAGACACCACCACCGCTACTCCGCCCCTGAAGGCCATAGCGCCGGCGTGGGCGCAGCAGGCGGCCCTGCGGAGGGCGGCACCGGAGTCCGGCAAGGACGGGCCAAGGAAGACTTCCCCCGAGGTCAGGGGTGAGTATTCGTTCCTCCCACAATGCAGCGTTTTATTGCAAAAAGGTTCCCTTCGCTTTATTTATTTTTTTCCGGAGCAGTTCTGTGGTACTCATGTGTGGGGATAATGGCCATTATATGGAAACTGTTTTGTGATTATTATTATAGCTAATCTACCGGTTAAGGTAGGTTTTGAATGGGCACAGCTATCAAATAAATATCTTGTCTCTTCTATCAAAACACAACCCAACATTGTACTCTACGTTAAACCTGTCTTCACATATTTCCTTTATCCTATCATTTTGTCCAACATTCCTACCCTATTCCTGCTCTTTCTTTGTTCGCCCATAATTCTCCCTTCCATCACTGCCTTCAGCATCCCATTGCCAATCAATATGCTTTTCATCCATTTTTCCTTTGTTTTCCTTTCTGTCCACTTAACCTTCTCCATACTTCTCTACAACTACATTTAAAAAGCCTCCAGTCTACGTCTAGCATCCTGCTTCAGTGACCAAGTTTCCACACCGTACATAGCTACGCTCCTAATCAAAGTTTTGACGAGCCTTTTCATAGCATCCTCACTCAACGTCACTGTAATCAACTCCCTCCTCTTGGTGAAAGCCTCCTTGCCTAATGTGATTCTTCCGTACTACTTTGACCATATTGGCCCAAAACACTTCCGAGGGATGTAAACTGTTCCACCTAATCTAGTTTTTGCCCTCCTATTTTAACGTCTAACTTAGCCTTTCTCTCCCTGGAAAACCACATAACGTTTCTTTTACATGTATTTATTTTGATTTTCATCACATATCTATTGCACTTAATTTCTAATTTTAATCAGCAATGCTTGCAACCGCTTGGCTGACTGACAAACTAGAGCTTGGTCATCAGCAAACCTAACTGATTTTACGTATTCCCCACCAACTTTCATTCTTAGTTCCAGTTTTTCCCATGCCTCTTTAATCATTTACTCCACATGTACATTGAACAGAACAGGTGACAGTGGACAATCCTGCCTTACACCTCTTCCTAACACTGCCCATCTGGACTCTCCATCTGCCACTCTCACCTGAGCCACATACATATTGCGGATTAGTCTCCTATCCCTTCTATCTATTCCTATTTTCCACAATTTATTGATTAGTTTTTCCCAATTCACTCTATCATTAGCCTTTCCAAAGTCTACAAAACAGGTAAAATATGTCCTGATTGTATTCTTTGTGATTATAGAAAAAATTGTATGGAATAAAGCTGATTCCAAATCAGATGACAATGTCAATCTCTTATTCATTATAGAACAAAAATAAATGTAATTATCTACATTCTGTAATCATAAGTCCACACAAATACAAACACTGTTAACTGGAACAGGCATGACATCCACAATTACAACGAGGAAGAGTCATCAAATTGACTTGCAATTTTTAGGCACAAGAAAACTATGGACTAGAATCAAATCAAAATAGACTTGGGAATAAAATCCATTGATATAACTTAAAACTAGAATTTCTTTATGCTTGCAAAGCTTTTCTCTGTTTATCTTGACAAGTTCTTGTGAGGTTCCTGTGACAAAATTATTATTATTCTGTTCATATTCTTCCAATTCCTTATCAACTTTCCAATCATCTCTTCTGTAATGTGTACCTGCCTAATTATTTTCCTATTTAGTTTTATTTGCATTACTTTTATGACTTTCATTTTTCTTTGAGATTTTCCCTCTTTTCTTCCACTGAATTTTCTTTTACTCACTCAGAATATTCTCAAATATGCATTGGGACTATTTCGTTTTTTCCTGGTTTCCTCGCCTCTACATTCCATTTTCTCACCAGTCTTCCGTTCTATATTCTCTATAAACTTTGATTTAAGACTTCATTAGCACTAATTATGATCAGAGTCTGGGAAACTGTGCAAACAAACGGCCCTTTTGCAAAATCCGTGAATCAACAAAATATAAGCTAACTGATATCTCCAAGAGTTTCCTATCATTACTATACAGATGTTATCCTACTTAATCCAAGTTCTTAATATAATAATGCTTTTTCTCCTGAAAAACTCTTACTCTTTTCTCCCCATGGAAACTTTAAAAACAATCATCAAGTATGAGGGAATTACATATAAATACTCTGTCTGCATGTTCATCCTTATGAATACTTATCATCACATGCACACCTGAATAGGAACCAATTTTGTTGGCTCTGCTTTTTTCTTTTCCAATAATACTCCGTCATTCATTCATTCACCTACTCTATGTTCACTACTTTTGTTCCAATCTTTTTATGTAGTACAACTTATACTGAACATTCAGAAACCCAGAAAATTTTACGAGATATTTGTAACTCGTATTCTGGGGACAGTCCAACTGCTCCAGGGTGAGTATTGTTATTCATTCAAAGGTGATATTGCAGGACAGATGTGGATTCTAAAATTACCTCTTTCCATTCAAAGTGGTAACCTCAAAAATGGTCGGAGTGATAATGAGAGTTGCATTTCTTTCCCAAAAGGTGGCTTTGATGTGTACAACATTGAGACAGCCATGCCAACAATTGACCTGGATGCCATTGAGACTCACCTGCGGGCAGCCGAGGAGCGTAGGGTGAGTCTCATCTGTTATTTCACATAGCAATTATGCACAAAGCAATTGAAATATTGCCCATTACCCATTCATGCATGCACATATATGTAACCCTGTCACTGTTTCACAGAAAAAAAGATATGGTAATTTACCTCTAATCTAATTTACTCAGGATTACTAATGTAAACTATTAACTGATTGTCCAGCCAAACCTTTAATGCTTATTACCCAGAGCTTATTACAAGTATTACTGCTGTGACTCTGTTATGCTCTAGGCTATTAAGTTCACGTTTTTTTGTCATTACTATTCTGTGGGGATTTTCCCTTCTTATGTTTAAGTTCATGTTTCATTTTTATATTTCTTGAGATCTCCTCATCTATTCTTATCAGTCTAATAATGTAATACTACACATTTTTAATTAAGACATTGTGATATCAGCAGCTTGATTGCAAACTGTGAATTCACACTTTAGTCATCACAATTTATTCTATCTTAGACCTTGGAAGAGTCAGTTTCAGTTTCTCTGCCTCTTCCCTTGTGCAGGATTCTGTGTTTTGTAACTTGCATCCCTCCATGCTGTTAGATTTCATGGCTCAAGTTTGAATGACTTCGGCAAGAAGTCTTAGTGTGCCAGTTCCTTGTATTTCAAAATTTAAAATATGGCTGTTCACGCAAAATGAAATGTCCATTTTTATAAGTTTCATCAAAAAATTTATGGCCAAGATTAAATAATGTGTATTTTATTTGAAAATATAGTATGTCATGCAGTTGAAGAACAAAATATAGAAATTTGGTGTCATTCAATTTAAAAAAAATTAAACTTATTTTGTAGGTTCTATTAATAATCTTGTCGTATATTTGGCAAGATTAAAATTTAATGTTCCTTGATCCAAAAATATAGATTTTTTGTTGAACATTCATGCATATGCTTTCATTGAAAATAATGGACATTGAGTAGATTAGTAGTTGATTGACATTCCCATTTGTAGCAAGTTTTGAGAACTTCTGCTTCTAAATAATAATGAATAGTAACCAATGCTCTGTGGTATTCCTTGTGTCTTTAGTGAATATGCAGTCAGATTGTCTTGCAAGGGAAATACCCTGCTATTAAGATCACTGTTAAGCTATGCATAAACCCAATGCTTGATTTCATTCTTATACTTTTATGTTCAGTATTTTTCGCATGTATGTGGAGTCACAACTGAGAACTGAGTGTAGGTGCCCAGCATGAATATGGAAATACATAGTTTGATGAAAAGTAATGCTTGTGGTTATTACTAATGTTATTACACAATATTAACCTCTTAAAATATTAAATTTGATCACTTAAATCTGCATATAATTTGCAATATCACTATGGGAAAATGAACATACTTCATATTACCAATTACAATCAGTAGTGTACTCCATGAAGGAGATCATTCTTAATAGTTTACTCACATTATGTTGACCTATACATGTCCTTTAAAACTTTGTATGCTAAATGAGTAACTGTTATGGCTACCATTTACCATGTATCCATGCTGATATGTAATTACTTAATTTTTTTACTGGTAAATTTTTTACCTTTTGAAATTTAAGATATCCAGTTAAGTACATGTATGTATGATTGCAATGTACTCATTTGGTAAGTTCACACATGGCTGTGAATATTTCTCTCAGGATTAACTTTGTGGAATCTCTAGATATACAACATTGGTAATTATGAAACTCCTAATTTTCCATATGGTTTTTATTTTTCTGGTGGAATATTTAGGATTTCAGAATCCTAACATTATTGTCAAGGTAAGTTTGATTGTTTTGATGATTTTCAATTACAAAAATAAAAACTCTGCGCAAATTTGCAAAGTGTGCAATTACCATTAATGGTTTTCACGTATGATGTTTGTCGGCCCTCTCCCAGTAGACATAACTATTGTACAAGGCGCTATGGTTCTAATGCAAATCGCATTGAGTCTGAAGGTCTTTCTCTGCTACTCTCAGATGGTCACTAACCTATGATTTCTTTGTCAGATAATTGTGAGGTCCTGGTTTATACTTTACAAGTGCCTGCTTTACCATGTCAATTTTATACCTAATCCTGAATAGGAAAATAACAGAGGAATGGAGAGTGAAGGTGAGATTATCACCTTTAACTCCATCTAGTAATCAATAAAATATTTTCATATACTTGAACATGTTAGAGTCTGTTTTACGACGTTGTAATTAAATCATTAAAAGCTATGTTGGAAGCCATTTAGACCTTTTGGGTTAGTAATCCCTCTTGCTGATATTTTAGCATTTCATTGATGTTGTTTTAAGAATATTGCTTTAAGTCAGGAGAGCCAAAGGAAGTTGGATAGATTTTCTGAATACAAATAACTTAGACTTGGAGGAATGTGATGGTTGAGAACAATTTACAAACATGATTTGATAGGTACCAAAAATGAATCTACCAAAGTTAATTGTTGAAACCTAAATTTATAGCTATTTAGTCAATGGTTGAAGCCAAGACGTTGTAGAAGTACATACTGGTAAAAGACATTAGGAATGGATACATTAATGTTCCACTTTATTGAGAGATAATTAATGTACACTATATCTCACTGCACAGGAGCATCTAAAAGCATACTTTAATACTTAAATATTCTTTCCTTACTTCTTTCATCTGATGTTGTCACTGCCTAATTTGTTGGTTCTTTCTATTTCTCTATCCTACATCCTCCTTCATTTGGAATAAGTATTTATCCTTGGTTCACTCTTATATAGCCTTGTGTCCCTCAATAAATCAGTTTTGCCTTCAATTTCCATCCATTTGGTCTCATGCCATTGCCTCCAGCTTTGAGTTTTAAGGGCCAACTATTCTCCTCTGGTCTGCTTGACTTCAATGGCCCATACTTCTCTGATCCATAGAGTGACACACTCATGCAAATTTGTAATCTTCTGTTCCTACCTGTTTGTGACTACATCTCCTCTGAGTGCAGTAGTTACTCCTTTATAAATCCCAAATCCCTTCTTGAGCTCTTTTCTACTTGGTTTCCATTGGCATCCCCCTATCCATTGAGCTTCCAAGGTAAGAGATTGATTTCACTTGTTTTAATTTCTCTATTCTTAGCCCAAGATATATCTCCACGTTTTCAATCCTGCCAACAGGAGTTAACTGATATTTTTATATACTCACATTATGCTTTTATCCCCCAAGTACATGGCTTATTGTGCTGAAGAATGGATGAAGGTCTTTGAAGTTCTCTACTACATGCTACATTTACCATTATCTGCAAAATGATGCATGTTAATTTAATCTATATTCACCTTACCTAATTCGTTTGATTCCCATTCTTTTGCCTCTTTTATTCCCTCTTCCCTTAATTCCTCTTCTTGATGGAGCTGGTAAGAGGTTGTACCTTTGTCTAACTTCTTTGTTGACATTTTCATCTCTTTTTTTTCATTTATATCCTCATTGCTGTTTTTTTAGAGTGAATATATTATACAGGTAAAATTAAGAGTATCATTGCAATGACTTGTTGATATTTGTAATTTCGTCTGTCAGTATCCTTAGGTGGGATATGACCTACCTCATTCTTCATTAATCAAATTTGTTTGAGGGGTGTCATCAAGTTTTAAAAAATATCCTTTGGCTGATTATTTCTATCAGTAGATGTTCATGTGATCCTGGGAAGTATATTTGGTGTTCCCCAAATTTCTTTGGCATTGTTTTCTTCTGAAATTCAGTGATTTCACTCTCCTTGAAGTCCACGTGCCAATTTTCCACTTTCATAGCTGTTATTTGATTCTTTCCAACAGGCATTTACCTACACGTCCAAAATTAATTGATTTGCTGATTTTTTCAGCTCTGGCTGCTTTGTGGTTCTTTGGATCTCTCACTCAATCCGTTTCTCAATATGTACCTATATCAAGGGATCTGGTAATGTAAATCCACCTCAGTTTTACCTTTCAGAATTTTTGGTCCATGATCCGAGTTATTTGATGTTCTCATTTTATCTATTTCCAATGATATCATCTTCCATAAACATTTCAAAGAAACTGTGGGAAATGCTGCAACATTAATTTGAGCAAGGCATCTGCTGGTTGGCACATAAATTCAGAATTTCAACAATTTGAATCATCATTCTTTTTAATAGGGATCACAGCCAAGTCAAATGATTTTTACCTTAGGATATTGTGATAAACATAACAGTTTCAGGTTTAACTTTGTGGAATTCCTTCATGATGAGGGGAAAAAGAAACTTTACACTTCCGCAAGAAAGATTTAATATTTCACGACCATGGTTTCTATGCTGATCGCATCATCATCAGGTTCCACCTGACGTGCATCATCAAAACAATGGTCGTGAAATATTACATCTTTTTTGTGGAAGTGTAAAGTTTCTTTTTTACCCTCATCTGTGATATTGCCACATTTGCATAAACCCATTAACATTTGTGCTCCTGATGTTACAGCATTTTGACTTCCTATATTTGGAATGACTTATTACCACCTTGTATTCTTTTCTGGTATTTTTGGTGTATTCCATCTTCATATTTGTCATTGAACTCTCTGCGGGAGCTCTCAATTCTCTTCGGCTTGGCCTTCTTAAGACTCGGGCAAGATTTGATTTAATAATTTCCCCTTGAAGCCCTTCCTTATCTTTGTATAATGTATTTCACTTCTTCCCCATAATATCCATTGATATATTCAATTGGATTAACCAAGGACTCATTGCAGTATGTAACAGAAATGCACTGGGCAATAGTAATTCACTGTTATATCCTCTTATGGAATTCAAATGTGCAAATACTGTTAGGGAAAGGCAGACATAGATCTAAAAAAGTGTCCTCAGTATTTTCACCTATTACTCTTAATGGGCAGTGAGTTTGACTTGGAATGCCATGAGAGTGATTAAGTGTGAGCAACTTTGTAGTGTGCTCCATGAGGGTGAAAGTTTTCAAACCCATGCCTTTTTCCACATGCTGGCAAGAAAGTATGGCCAAGCCTCATTTTAATCAATGAATAATTTCAGAATCAACTGTTTTTGTTGTATTGTAAAAGATTATCTGAGAGCATTGTAATGAAGCACAATCCACCCAATCTAAGTAATGCAATAGCTCATGGCACAAGTTCTACCAGGGAGGAGGAAAACGTTTTTTCTAATGCTAAATACACAAAGTTAATGAATGATATTACAATAGCACAGGTAAACCGATACAAACTTATACAACATGATTTATGTATAGATTAAGTTCCAGGTTCAAAAATGTAAGCATTAACATTAAAAGGATTTTTATGTGGAAAATACATAATCTATAGAGAAAAGAAAGGAGGAAATTAAAAACACTAAATTCGGAAATACTGACAAAGAATATAATGTCAAATATAGGAACAAAATAATAAATGAAATACACATCAAAAAGTAGCAATACTGAGCAGCAAACTACATTATAAGATGGCTGATTAACTTTTTAAACTTCGATAAAGTTGAAGGAAAAAATCAATATTATTAAACTAATTTGCAATTGAAATATGCACATTAATTGGAAAATACCATAACTATTATTATGGTGAGAGGGCTTAAAGATACAAATTGGTTTATAGAATAAGGAATATTTAAGGTAGATAGAAGAATGATTTAAATTGCTTAAGATTAAAATAAGGTCATGCTTAATTTTCCTGCCAAGTAGATTTGTGAATGTCAATTTCTTCTGCTCGCCCAAGGAACTGTTTTCAAACTTACAGATTTGTAGTTTTGAAGCTAGATACCGTGTGTAAGAATTTGTTTTGGACTCACTCAAAATGATCAATATTTTTCTGTATGCATGATCATATAACATTCTAACAGAGCTCGAGTATGTACAATAAAGAAGTGATGAAACATATACTTGAAAATCAGAAAAATGTCGGCTAATAAAGCCTGATGATTTTATTGATAAAATAACTTTCTGTACACGAGTGTTACAATCCAATTTAGAGCCTGTTCATAGACCAAAAGTTGTTATTTGGCCATGGCCAAGGGTCTACCATCAATGTAGTATTGAAAAATATGAAGATTGTTACATATTGTTAAATAAATATAAATCTAAAAAAATAAAACATGGGTATATAAAAGATTATGAATTAATTGATTTGTTTATAGCTGTTGTCTGAATAAGTTGTAGGGTGAGGGAAGGTCATAGAGTTTGTATTCATTAATAATTGTTATTAATTGTCCAGTGATTTATTTGTTCGTAAAATATAAGAAACATCAAGAAAATATTTATCAATGCGTATGAAATATTTACTATATGAATTCATGTACAGAGCAGGAGATATTTCTTTTTAAATATTGATAAAGTTGATATTTAAACACAGGAATTGATCTGCAAGCAATGTTTTAGATAATTAAGGACTATACTATTGATTAACTTGGTATGTACTAACTTTAACTACCTTGGAATAATTAGACACACACTTAATGAGCAAGAAATATGATTATAGAAAATTTTACTAATGAACCTAGAACAGAACATCCATCCATCAGCATGCAGCAGCCTGTGTTCTGGCATAATTTTTTAAATATTAAAGAGTACATAGGATTTACAAGACAATAAGTGAATTTTAATTTTTATCAACTTCTGCTTTTAAGTTCACAGGGCATAAATTCAGTTTCACTCCACAATTTATTTAGAAATAATAATGTTTCTACATATTCTGGGTCCAGTCTTTTGTTTCTTTTTACCTGCAATTTTGATGTAAGATAACAAAAATTAACTGATTTCTCAGGTCAATAGATGTGACACTAAGCCAAATGGTGTGTAAAATTCATGCAACAGAGTTATTGGGGTGGTGGAGGGGCAGGTTCCTTTTCCTACGACATTTCCTGCGGTTTCCTAGGAAAATCTGGTCGGTACAAAAGCTGGGGTGAAGCTGATGAGCAGGTGTGCTATCTTATGCCAAAATATTACTATTTATAAAAATTAAAGATTAACTGAAAAATCTATTTTTTAGTTGGTCCAGTTTATTTTAATTCATTCCTGTTAGCCCTGGTAGGACTACTCATACCACTCCTATTTAAAATATCTATGACCTGTTGATGGCAACAAGACTGAAAGACTTTGAATTCCTCATACACACTATAATAAAAATTTTGAGTAAATGTGCAATGCAAAATTATTCAAATAATAGGTCACCAGGGTGTGCAAAATAAAACAGTCGAATGAAATGCGCTAATGACGTAAGTGTTTCGCTTGTTGTAAAAAAAGGATTACAGTCACGTGTGTGCATGCTACTTACATTTTTTTGCGTACTCTTGTCTCCACTTCGTACTTATCAGTAGTAGTTTTCCACTATTTGTTTTAAGGGGAAGACAAAGCAAACCTTTTTGAAAATGAGATGGTTACCATGTGGACCAGTAGACTAAGATTTAAGGAAAAGAATAGGGAAAGTATGAGTGGGTTGTATTATTGTATGGTGCAGAGTTGTGAATGTTATGGATAAATGAGAAAAATAGTGGAATAATGTGAAGATGATGAAATGTGGTTGTGAAGGCGAATGTTGAAGATGATTTGGGAAGTTAGGGTAGGAAACGAGGATTGTTTTGGAAAGGGAGCAAATTTTGGGACAATAGGGAAGAGAAAATTGAACTATTTAGAATATATGTTAAAAGGAGATGATTTGTAAAAGAACAATTTTTAGACTGTGGGTGAAAGAAGTTGACTCAGGACGACTTGTGAAAGGGAATGCACAATGGCGAAATGAATAGAATGACTGGGAAAATGGAAATGGAGTGAAAAGTGGCTAATGTCTACAGAACCTGCTTAAGAAGCAAGTGACCAATGACGATGATAAATGTTTTGAATAGTTTTGGAATGATAAAGTATCTTAAAGTTGTACGCATATTACTCACTATTTTATATATTTTCCAGTTTGGTGCATAGTAGTAGTGGTATTAATTTCATAATAATATTATAACTAATTACGATTGGAGAGATCATTTTGAATCCTGATATACGGCTCTAACTGGACTTATTCGAATGAAAACTGGAATTCATACCTGAAAATGTAAGGGAAAATCATAATTTTTCAAGGGTAGCAATCTGTTAAAGATTTTACAACTCTGCAGCAGCCAGCACTTGAGTGACAATGACGCCCTTGCAACACTTTTATTATATGAATTAAAGAAATCCACAGAACTTCCTTTATGTACAAAACCTTGAGGACTAGTTAAGTATGAAATATCGATAAGATCTTACGACGCAACGACCCGTGAGCGAAAACAGGCCGTTACGCTTCCATGCGCCTTTGGAGAAACTTTCCATTTGGAATGATCATCGAACGTGCAACCATCAGTTGTCTTCTGAGTCTTTATACACGTTGATGCAAAAATTGGTTTCCATCAGTGATCGAAAGTTTTAGCCCCGGTGTGGAAAAGTACATGCGTGGTAAGGAGTACATTTCGGTAGAACCCTTATGTCAATGATGGGAACGTTAAGAAAGCGTTCTCGTCACTACAAGAAAGACACGCGATTTCTTTTGGATTTATACACTCTAACCTATGACTCACACGAATCACTTGAAGCTGTAGCTCAAATACAAAACTACGGAGAAAATAAGGTAAGTCGAAAATCCACCGTGCCTTCATTTGTGGGGAGTGGAAAATTCAAAGGCGTCGTAGTTATTTTCCGCTTTGCTTTTGTTTCCCGTATGAGAATACGGTCGTATGTAAATAATGGGTGGTTATCTGTGATATCGTGTGTAAAATATATGGAATGTTTTTAGATTTTTATTCGTGGAATCTGTATTATACAGTTAGTTACAGTGTATTTATCTATGCTCTGTGTTATTTACCATTCACTACGTTAGTTTAGTGGAGTACGATTCAATGAAGCGTGCGAATCTAGTTTCTGTGTTTATGTGCTTCGAGTGTGGCTATGTTCGAAAATTTAGTATTCAGCATAAAAAGTCAGACTTCAAAGGTGTCTGAAAATGTTCGTTCAACATTCAAAAACCGTTCCTCTCGAGTTTCTAATTTACTTTCGCCTCGTAATCAGGAAAACCTAAATTCAGAAAAAGTGACAATGGGAGGTACTGATAAAATTATCATTGAAAGTAACCCTCATGAGCAAAAAAAGCGGATTTTAAAATGGCCAGTTCTTGTGGATAACCAAATTTCATGGTTTACAATTCAGTCAAATAATTCCTCGTATACCTCCAACGCCGACGATGAAGATGGTGATCATGTACTAGAAGAGTACTTGAACGATATAACGCCGGAGGAAATATCCGTTGAAAACGTAAGGTTAAGCATTGTCGTAGTAAAATGATTCAATTGTGTTTTGTATGACGATTCTGCTGTAAAGAATCTTATTTGGTTTTGAAAAAAGATACTCTTAAATTTTAGAATAATTCGGGAAAATAGTTCCTAATTTGCTATAGTGGTATTTTTTTTAATCTAAATGTTGATTTATTGAGATATCATTATATTCATGGTGGCAGTTGTCAGTATTATGCTCATGAGTAATTGTTATTATTGCCTACCTCATTCATAGGCCTTACATTTATCATTCTATCAACGTGGATATTATTCTTGTATCAAAGATTGGTAGTGTATTTCAACCCTTTCACCGCAAATTGTATCAAATCAATTTCATGACAGCCCCCATGCGCTCTTTTAAAAGCTTCACTCTCATCTTAAAAATGCTATGTTGAAAATTTTCGATTCCAGATCAGTCTTTATTATGGTATTACCAATGGAAAAGTAGGGAAAAGTAAGCGTGATGCCCGAGTGTTATGGCTCTACGATATTATTCATTTTTCTAGTGCACGTTGCCGCAGAAAAACCTACATTTATATATCTTCCGATTAATCTGTCCCTACAGTTGAGCCGCTTAGCGTGAGTCTGTAATAATATAATAAGTCAGTTTGTCAATGTCATTGTGTGTATCAGATTAGGCAGAATTGATTGTGGGCATTGGAATGCTCATGAAGGAATCACATCCTCCTAAAATAACGTCATTCAGTTATTTTTCAAATTATAATTATGCCAAATACTTAAAAGTTTAAAGTTGACTGAAAGTTGTCGGCTCTTAAAATACCCTTGCAACAGCGTAATCATATTTATTTGAATGAACATTTTACTAGAAGTAAATAGACTTTGTATCACGTCCTTAACTTGCGCCACGGGTTATTGGGTTTTGCTAATTTTGGCTAACCATAGGACCCGGTGGGTAAATATTTCTCACAGCATGCCTGTGCAAAATCTAAATGTTTAACTTCTTTAGGTTGTCTACAGGTATATGACATTTATTGGATCGATTTCAAAAATGTACCCTTGACCTCGGAGGTCAGGAAAGTCCAGCTGTGTAATTCACGTTCGGATGCGAGTTTTGAAGCCATATTAGTGATTTATTAGGGAAACGTAAATTTATTACTCATTGGCTAATGTGGGGCATTTTCCATAAAACGATAATATCATTTAAAATAGAAACGCAAATAAATTTCTTTAAAATATTTAGGCGTAGATAAATCACATTTTTATAAATGTGAAAAATCAATCATGAGAATCCTAGTTGTTTTTATAGTAGTACTGATATTATAAATGGTCAATTGCCCGATTATTTTAGTAGTCACTAGGTCCTTTTCAGAAATTATTTTCCCTCTCATTATTAAGGAGGAGTAAATAAATTCCAAGAAATTGTGGGAGATTTACATTAAAGAGTACTTTTAAGAGTACACAAATTAACTTGATCATAATTTGTTGCTTACATAGATAAATCTGAACGTTTCTATTCAGTGCAGAATGCTCCATTGATGAAGGGAGCATATGAGACATATGAGTGGGTTATTTAAATCTATTATGTTTAAAATAATTAAATTGCTTGCATAAGTTGAATGTCATTTCAGGTATTTTCCGAGAGTTAACAGAGATCCACCTTTTGTCTTTGTTCATTTGATGCTGTGCTTGAAACAAATTGTTCATTACTTGAAAGCAATCGAAGGCAAAAATAGATTGTAGTATAGCTAAATTGAAAGCAATGCTAATCCTGATTTTGCCAGGGAAAAGTGGAGTATATTGAGAAATTCAATAATATTTAGGGAAACAATTGAAAATATTTAGTTACTTCCAGTTTGCATAGGGTAGTAGTAGTATTTAGGGGATGCTACCAACAGCTGAGGTCATTTGCGCCATAGGGGATGGACAGGAAAGGATGAAGGGTTGAGAGAAACCTGGCATAGGCATAAGCCTTCTCTTTACGAAAGGCACCAAGGGGTTAGCAGCTTAACGTCCCATCCGACAGATGGCTTACTCACTCAAAGTGCCCTCCACAAAGCACCTTAAGTAGGGATCGAGGTACCTCTGAAAAATATTCAATATCGCTGGGATTTGAACCCGGGCCCTCTGAGTGGGAAGCCAGTACGTTAGGCCCCCGCACCATCTCGACCCCCAGTTTGCATTGAATTATGCCTTTGGATGAATTCGATAACCTTTTAGGAAGAGTATATTCCATACTTAAATAAGTTCTTTAAATATATTCTATTGTTTCAGGCTTCACTTCGTGGAAGTATTTAATATCCATACTAAAAAGAAAGAAAGACTCGTACTTTTCCACAGATTTATTATACGGTACAACGCGTTTCACTGACTTGCGGCATCATCAGGTACAAATTTGCAAAATAGACAGAGCAAGCATATATACCCTCAGGACAGAGTGGGGGCGGGGAGGGTTGGAAGGATTTGCGAGGGGTGGGGGCTCGCAGGGTGTCGATGGATTGTTTTGCCTGGAAAGGGTCAAAGACCAATTAAAGAGAACTTAGTAGGGCAAGAATACATAGCATTTGCTTTGATAACTATCATGCATTTTCTAATTTGCCCATCCTCCGCTTTAGTATCATGACAAGAGTGATGTTGAATGCAATGCATGTACCACAGATAATTGCGTAAGCATTTTCAAGCGATAGGAAAGAGTTAACAGTCCCAACTGTTCTGTCTGTATACCTTTCAGCTGCCTTCCACTCTGTGTAGATATTTCCTTTACCCTGCCCTCTCCTACTTAAAATGTTATGGTGTCGCCCTTGGACACTTCCATGCTTTCATCGTGGGGGAGAGATACTTTTTGCCTTGTACACCCTCCATCACTCCTACTAATTATGATTATCGGGGTGTGCATAACGCTCATCTGTTGACAAATATAATGGCAAATAGTTAAAATTTTAAATCAGATATTTATATATAAACATGGAAAAAAGTAAAAAGCATCAGTTTTATTTTAGTATTAAGTATTTTCCACAAAGTAAATCCTGAAAAATAATGTAAAGCTATGATCACAATTGCACATTAAAGATTTAACTGATGTCACTATTAGAGTTGGTGGAGGAAATTGGTTTCAAGGAAATTGGGTTGATTTAATTTGTGTATGGTATGGTTTATTTTTCAGCGCCGGAATGATCGTGAGGAGATACGACGCCGGTTGGCTATGGGACCGGAGGCAGATGATGGCTATGCAACCGGTCGAAAGCCCAGCCTCCAGTCACGTCTCCAGAGTGGTGAGTAATTTTGGTAGCAACAATCATAGTATCAACATTTATGCTTGTGTATATAATATTAACCCATTCTGACCCAAAAGGTTGTATTTCATCCCTAGCCGTTGGAAACAACCTAGGTTAAAGTTCTTTTTCTGCTACTGGGAAATTTGTACTCAAATAACCACTTTGTTCCACATTTTTCAATCTTAAATGTCCTGGGAAACTGGTCCAATGATTCATACAAGTTATTTTGGAATTATATTTTATGGAGTTAACGTTGTGCAATTTTTTCTCTACTTGAATGGAAAGACAAACAAGTTGGTAAATTTTGTGGCTATCCTGTAAATGTTAATAAGCGCAACAACCACAGATAACTTATTGCTATCTAATGATTATATATTTATTTTTTACTAGTTGGGATTTAATGTATCTTGTAAGAATGCTTGTCATAAGAGTTATAATATCTGGTTGACAACAAAATGGTGTCCTTGTATCAAATGTCAGTTTGGATAATATGTTTCTCCATTTCGATGCATAATTTTTAAGGAGTTTGATTACCTACTAAGGTAACTTAAGTATACAAAAGTTTTGTAGTGAAATAACTACATCTGCAGATTTTATATTCTATTTTAGGAAAAAATACTTAATTTTGTTAAATACAAAAGAAAAGTGAACATTTGAGCGATAATGAGAGTGATAATATTTTGATTGATATTTGGTTCCTGATTCTATATATGCATTGCTTCCAAAGAAACTTTAGATTGAAACATTTGAAGAGTCTTGGAAGGAAGATGAATGTGACTCTCATAGATTGACCCTTAATAATAGCTTCAGTGGAAGTCTCATTTGGTGAATTAGTGAAATGTGTGCTGTTTTTCATAAAAATACAGATAATTTCTTGATAAAGATGCGTTAAGTTCATAATTAGGTCAAGGGTGATGTTAGCGATTTGCTTCCTGTAGCCAGAGTTGTTATCCTTCCCATAAACATTGTGATAACATTCTGAGTCAACTGAGTATGAAATTATATACGCACTCTGAAAATAGTTGAAGCTTTGTATAAAATTTATTTTAATATGCTCAGCTGAGGTTTCAGCCTTTCAAATATTATGTTCTCTTTTTTACTTCCTCTTTGACGGGGGTGGTGCTGTAACCATTTCCTTTCTGGGCCAAAATAGGTGTTCTTTTCTAGAGTGCCAGTGTGAGAACAGCCCTGCTCTCGTGGCCAAGAGTGTTTTGATCGCACAGAGCTTCCACTGAAGACATATTATGATGGAGTCCTTTCAGACCACCACATTAATATGCCTGTTGTGACACATGATTGAGTGTTATCAGTTATGTGAGTTTAGATTAAAAAGGACAGCCACTGCATTGGTGAATATCTCCTTCTCTTTGTGTGTTGCAGGCATGAATCTGCAGATCTGCTTCATGAACGAGACGCTCTCGGATGGGGAGTCACCAAGTGGGTCAGATGATTCATCACCGCCCCTCTCCTCTTCCCTCCCCTCTCTTCCCCACCCCCCACCTTCTCAAGCTCACAACAGTGATCCATCACCAGCGACTGCCCTCAGTCATCACACACCTCCGCGGACCCTCTCGCTCAAGGTAAGCTCGTGGGGAGTTGTCTCGGGTAGCATGCATCATAAGGTTGCAGATACCATACCACACAAGGCCTCAACATCACCATCAGAAAAGATCAACATTCCAAAAAGGTGGAAGGTCACCAAGTGCCACCTATCCCTTCATACTTTCTAAATTTTTTATCTTCATTGGATTCACCAGCTTCTGTTTGAAAAGGGAAAACTGTTATCAGAATTTGCAAGGAGAGGTCCAGTTCAGTTGGGAGTGGATTTCATTTTAACGAAGCAATCACTGAATTCCTGGGTCCAAGGAGCAATAATAATATTTCTGTTGCTGCAGCCAGTCATTTAATCCCATTTATGTGCAGTTTAAACACAATTTTTTCCTAAACTTCTGGTCTTCTACGCCCAAAAGAGGTTATTTCTGTGCTGAAGAGATTTCAGCAGAGCACTAGTACCAGTTTCAAAGCAATTGATTGTTTAAATATGGAACAGCCTTATAATACAAGGTATGCTCAAAAAAAGATGTGACTGTTTGAATATATACTTGATTTTATTTGTTACCATTTAATCATGCTTATCAATGCAGCCCTTGGCTGCCTATACAATACAATGCTCTCAACATTTTTTTCCAGTTTTTGAATGCCACCTGGAACGCTTCTTTTGAGATAGCCATTAAGTCTGTGGTACAGTTTTGTTTGATGTCTTCAATAGTTTCAAATCGGTGTCCTTTCAAGGTGGTTTTCAACTTAGGAAATAGGGAAAAGCCTACTGGAGCAAGATCCGGAGAGTAGCGTGGCAGGGGGATCACCAGTGCGGTTATTTTTGCCAAAAACTCAGTAACAATCAATGATGCCGATGCATTGCTGTGATTAAAGCTCTTTGACTTGTTTTTTCACATTTGTGCTCTCTTCCGCAACATGGCTTGTCTTAACCTTCTCATAACCTGAATATAGTGCTGCCCATTCACTGTTTGTCCTTAGGGGACATATTCATGATGAATAATCCCTTCCCAATCACAGAAAACAATCAAAATCACCTATGCGTTCGATTGTGACATCTGAGGTTTTTTGGATCGTGGGGAAGATGGTCTCTTCCACTGTGAAAACTGGGTTTTGGTTTCTATATCATAACCATGAACCCAGGTTTTGTTGCCTGTTAAGAAGTTTCGGTCATCGTTCGAACAATCAAGGAGTTGCTGGCTGATGTCAAGACATTTTTGGCTCTCTGTTCATTCGTTAACACTCGCATCACAAAATTGGGCGTGATGCTCTGCAAGCCCAACAAAATGGTGAAACAATATCCTACACTAATGTCAACTTCATTGGCAATCTCCCTATCAGTTAACCAATGGTTACATGCACTGAATCATTCACACTGTTGACGTGGGTATTGTTTGTTGACGTCGATGGTCGTCCACTTCTCGGTTCTTCATCGGCCGAGGTTTGTCCAGACTGGAAGCCATTGTACCAACAAAAACACTGTGCCCAACTCTTAGATTCATTGCAAAATGCCTCTTGAATCATAGCACAATATTCAGTTGCACTTTTCCTGAGGTTAAAACAAAATTCATTGCATAGGTGCTGCTTCTCTAACACCTTCATTCTCACTAGCACAAGAATTTGTACTGCAAGCATGTGCAAGCTCAGACAAGAATTGCTGTTGTGCCGGGACTAGTTGAGGTAGGGCTATGAGCAAGGTGGTGTTTTACTTCTCACAGATGCCGCTAGAAGGCAATACCTCACTGAGTGTGATCCATCTAGCAGTTTGGCACGTAGAAAGACCGGTCTCATCTGTTTTTTTACGGACCTTGTGACTATAGATTATTGTTTCCATTACCAGATACTAAACTTATTGTTTCTTACATAAAGGCTACAGTCCTGTTGTGCAGTGCATTCTAACCTACCAAATCCTTTGCATATATGCTCAAGGTAATGCTGTATTTGCATGGTCTGATGGGAGGATCTAATTTTATTGTAACAACAATGAGCTCTGCTGTCTAAAATGATAGGATATATGTGACTCCAAAGGTCGCAACAATTTAAAATTGAATCACAAACAGCTAGCTTAACCCTCTTAGTGCGGCGGGGATTCCAGGGGTACTAGTGAGAAGTGCGAAGGGTAATTTAAGAAAATGTATCATGTACATCATCTGAAAAATAAATGTAATCATTACAGTATTAAAAATTTGAAGAATATTTTTTTAGCAATAATATTTCGATTTTTAGACACAATACTAAGATTTAAAAAAAAAAAATTTTCAATAAAACTACGATGGTTAAATATAATAAAGAATCAAAAAGACATGTAGAAAATATTATAAATAAATATAAAAAAACCAGGGAATTGCAAATTTTTTTGACAGCCTCTGCATAGTTCGATTTTGTTGAAAAGGCTGATCTCACTGAGTCATATTGGGACTTTTCCCCTTTCCTTCAGACTGCGGCAATGTGCTTACAATCTAAAGGCAGAAAAAAACCAAGTTCTAACTCACAGAGAACTGCTGACAATGTAAACCAATGCACAGGGCGCAATTGATTAGATCGGATCGGGCATGAGAAACCAAAATGATTACAAAGCAGTGCTCTCATTTCCATCGTACCAACAAAGTCTAAATAAGCAGCTATATATCAATACCACCACACCATTACACATTCAAGAGATTACAGATGAAAACAGATTAGTAGCCTTTCAGTTGCTTTTCATAGTGGAGAGGCCACTCAGAATAAAAACGAGCAAACAATTAGGCTGAGCTACCCGACATGTACAAAACTGAACAAAAAATTATAATAAGAATTATACTTTTTGAAAAGCATTTAAAATTGCTAATAAAAAATTAGTTATATAATTCTATGGAATTCAACCTATCGATAGCACCAAAAACCATAAATTATTAAAGAAAAAGCCATAAGTTACAACGATTTAAACAATAGCCTACACAAGAGCCGATATATCGGCCCGCCGCACTAAGAGGGTGAAATGAAATGTACATATTAGACTCGGGTGATTTTTTTAAACCATGAGTTTGGAAAAAATAAGTGCATCTTATTTCCCTTCAAATGTGGTGTATTTAGATTTTCAAATTTGTTGTGGGATTTGGAGTGTAATGGGAGTGTATGTGTGGGGGGTGGGGACTTTTCTACTGAGCAGTCTCCGGGTAATTAATGTGAGGCCTTAAAAAACATTGATACCCGTTTGCAGTTGGCTTTGATGAACACTGGGCAGTTAGTTAACTACTTGGTGGCAAATGTGACAGGAGAATTAGAGAAACCATTGTGTTCTGAGCCCTTCCATTATTTCGCCATGATGTCAATGCAGTATCTATTCTCCTTTGAAAGTTTGATTGGCCTGGGTATGCAGGCACATCTGCTCACTTCCTCACAGAAAATTAATTATTAGTTGGACAGTGCCGCATCAAATGACAATTGCTGTAATGTTTTTCCAGCAGTCAATGCACTCCAATGGTGTGGGATTTTTTCTGACTGAGTGGGGTGACAGTTGCCATTGTTCTGTCTGCATTGTTCCAGTCAAATGTGCTGTCAGCACGGGGTGGTGCCACAAGCCACTCGCTGCCTGCAGGTGGCGTTGTGGGGCGTTGGGATATCCTGGGGTCAGAGGGTCAGCCACCATATCAACCTCTCATGGCCAAGTGGGATGGTGAGGACTTCTTTGGCCGACAAGCAAGGCTTCAGGCAGAGGCGAGAGTTGCACTGGCCCAGGCCAAGGAGATGGCACATATGCAGATGGAGGTGGAGCGCCAGAGGCTGAAAGCCAACAGCCCTATCACGCAGATGGTGCGCGCCAGCCTGCTCAAGGTTGGTCGCTTTTCTCCACTCACGTATCTTCTCGTCACTTCCATTCTTGAGGGATGGACATTAAAGACTGTCTTGCAATTAATAATACCAAGTTTTACACATTTATAGTGACTCCAGAACAAGTTGCCAATGATTCAAAGGTTATTTTGAGAGCTATTAATTTTTACTTCTGCTTTAATGATTTTTTGGGCGGACATCAATTTAACAGGAGTTATATCGGAGACTTTGCCGTGTAGAACTTTATGGGTAGTGTTATATATCTGTGCACATTTGTGATAAATTTAAATACTTACTAATATATACCATATTTTCTAGCCTATATAGGACTACGTTTTTGTGAATTAAATGTGATCAAAAATTCACTTAGGGTAAGAATTTTTTCTAGTATGTCATGTCCTGCCACACTAGTGGTGATGGAATCCCAGAAGAGTATCCTAGATAAACCTTATCATTGATGCTACATTTTTCTACGTATATTAAATTCCGTTTTCCTCCTATGCATAAAGTGTTATTGCATTGCAGTGTGATATGCATTGAAATATGATTATTATTTTTTTGTAAAATATAACCTGAAGAAATATTATGCATATTGTGGGCTGATGCATCATGTAGCCTTGGAAATACAGTAATATTTGTTTTTGTGGTATTGTCTTTGTATTATTGTTGATATCACATGTTCATTGAGAAAGACAGATTTTGGAGTGCTCCTTGCTCTCATTGACAACCACTCTTTGCTATTTGTTTTCATCACCCCCTGCTATCCCTTTGCTCATTCCTCTGTTTGGTCTGGTGTGGATCTGTCACCTCTCATCTGCCTCAGATAGGTGACTTTGTGTTGTTAGTGGGAAATAAATAAATTTTGGGCAAATGCCTCTTCCTCACCACTTGTTTGTAAAGTGCATTTTCATGGTTATCATTGAATCTATGTTTGTTTTTATATCAACTTGTAATTATGTATTATGAGTAATTTTTTATTGCTATCTAAGCCAACAGCATTGTACACGTCAGTAATGAATTATTCCAGTTTAGGAGTATGGATTTAGAAGTATGTTTGAACGTTTATTCCTTGAATACGAGTAAGTTTAAAACATTGCAAGAATTACGGTGTTGGAAACTGCAGGGAATAAAAGGCATTTTTAATACTTTTACCTTCAATATTCTGATTAAGAATGCAGGAGCTGGATAAGTATTAGTTGCTAGAACAATCTTGGTGTTATGTAATGTCCCTGAAATGCATGCTTCATAGTTCTTGTTTGCGAAAGAGACTGTCCTCAATTGCAAGCCTTTTTTCAATCAATTCCCTCTAATACTTTGGTTGGGTGTTTGCTTTTTATTATGTGGCTTTGCTTGTGGATGTGGTGCTCAAATATATGTATATATGTATGCATGTATCTGCAGGTGGGGCTTGTGTTCCCAGTGGACAGGAGGCGTGTTAGTCGACAGATGTTGACTGAGATGAACGTTGCTCAGCTTCAAGTGATTGTGAATGACCTCCACACTCAAATTGAAGGTATGTTCTGTTCCTTGGATCCTTGAAAACCAGGAAAGAAACTGGAAGGGGAAAAACCTTAAAGAAAACAGGAAAAATCAATGATTGAGCAGCAAAGTCAGTTTTAAATTAGAGAAAAAATGTTATTTCACCAGAAAATAGAGAGTAAAGAGTAAAAGGAAGTATAACAGCTTTATTTTCTTAATTTGAATTTAATATAAATTAGGAATTAAACTAGTGGCTTTGAATGTTATATATTCTGTAACAAGTTAAAGAATTGTGGATAACACCTATTTACATTGAAGGAGCATTAATTTAGTTAATTGGTCTAAACGAGTGTCATGCTATGAAACAACTGCCTGATTACTTATGCACTGTAATTGATTAAAATCATTAGTTATCTGTGTGGATGATAATTCCGTTGTAGATGAATACTCTGTAAAGAAAAATTTTGTACAATAACAATATTTGCCTTCTGATATTCTTATCTATTATGAAATAGGTGTAGGATACTTCCCGATTAATAAAAAGCATTTCAAACTCTTGCATTAGTCTCTTTATAAAAAGTTAATCTCAAAGGAAATATTCTTGACAGGGTCATCGTTACTTAATGTTCAAAATGACTTTATTGCATTGATAGTTCTGTAATTTTGTGTATTTTCTTAATGATAGCAATAAAAAATGCAAAAAAGTTGTCATGGTATGGTTAACTTTCATATAGTTGTGTAAAAAATTAAAAAAAATACAATCTAGGTCTCCTAAAACTCTATCTTAATTAATGTTTTTATATAGCTGAGCTGTAAATACTTGGAGAAGTGTTTTGATCAATTCATTATCTATGCATGAATCTATGTGATACAGGAGAAAATACTGAAATATTCGTGCAAATAAATTTAGTAGTGTCAGTGGGATTTCATGAAGGAAATGAGAGTAGTTAAAGTGGTTTCACAAAACTATTTAAAAATTTTCCTGTTTTTCATCCTTGAAAACCTAGGAAAATTGTGACCTGAGATACCATCTCTTGCTAGCCACCCTGTTATTGCTATGGTGTGTTATACAATAACTATTTCAGCATAAAGGTTACTGTAAAGAGTGATCACTGCACATATCAAAGAACTGTCCTTAATTCAAGGCTCATCCTAATTCTGACACACCATGCTCTTCATTCCTCTACTTTCAGTCCTCAATGAGGATTTGGTGAGACTGCTAATGGAGCGGGATGACCTTCACATGGAACAGGACTCCATGCTAGTCGACATAGAAGACCTCACCCGATACCTGTAAGTTCCTTCAGAATCCACATATTGTGTTTATCCTTCAAGCATGCTGCTGCATGGAAAATGTGTTATTTTCCTGTAGAGGTGACATAGGTGGAGGTGATTGGATAGCCATGTGGGGGTGAGGGAAAGAATTCAAAGGGAATGGGAAGGGAATCTTTGTTGCATTGTGATCTGCCTCCACTCCCTTGACCTCTTCAGCCTAACACTAACAATATTCATTTGCACTTCCATTCCAGAGTAGCATAGTCATCACCATCTCTGTTAACATCCTCTTATTTCGTAGTGGACGAGAGCTATTGGGTACCATATGAGAATTAATGTAGAAAACCAAATATAATTCTTTATTTTTAAGATGGTATTGATATTATTAGGAAGTGGTATCTGATTACCGTGTTGGCTTGATTATAAGTACTTGATTTTTGTCGCTAATTGTAATGAATACTGCCCCCATGAGCTTAATGTCGAGCCTCAGAAAGAAATCTTTCAATTTCATAAGCATAATGTAGAATAATCGTTAGAATTCTTTTTCATTTTATTCAAAATGTTCCTATTAATTTTATTTTGTCCATTTTTAAATATTTTAAAATTTCTATTACCATTGTTTATATTTTTCTATCTAAACCCCAGCTTTTATTACTACTTGTTTTGTTAGTTAAAAAGTTGTTTCTCATAATTTGATGATATATTTCAGTGCTGAATTCTTTACATTCCAATGCCATAAATGTAGAGACTTGTTCTCTTACTGTTTGATTTACATTGCAAACTCAAACTCAACTGAAAACAAACAAAAGGGATTACTTGCAGTGTAAATAGTTGATTGTGTGAGGGATGTTTGAAAATTAATAACAAAACGGCTTTTGAAATAGCTTCGGGACTTCTTATTGTACAAGGTGGTTTGTAAATTCCATGAAGAAAATGAAAACTCTTGAATTTAATGGGAATTACTGATGGCCGCCTGCAAAATTTTGGAACCACTAATAAACCATGCTAATCAAAGGCTCAGTTTAACCATGATATTTATAATGTTTCTCTTTAGTCTCCTTAGGCAATTCGGACTTCATAATATAAGTTTAATGGAGAGACAAAATTCTCTTTCATCCATTTTTCGGAAACCATTCCGCTTGTTCTATTCAAATGAATGTTAAATGCTGAGTAATGGATGGGTCTGGCTGAAACTTTATGTGGTTTCCTTTCAGAGTTACTACTTACTGAAAATAATGTCAATATGTATCAATGGTGCTGTGTCTCTGACTTTTTCAAACTACCCTTTTCATGCATGAACTATTATCCCAAAATAGACCACCTCAGTCTATGGTGTGCCAATGGTGGGTTGGGGATCATGTAGGGTAAGGACTAAAAATAAAAGGTACAGAATCTTAGGCTAGATGCGGCATTATTATTTTGGAAGTCATGGCCATTAGTAACAATAAAGGGATACCTTGAAAAAATGAGCCTTCAGAATAATTATAGGAATAAAATACATGGATTTTTTTTGGAAAACTGTGACCTACATCACATTCTATTCCTTGTGTTTATGCATGTCAATTAAATAGTTCTGCTTATTTTAAAAGCACCTCTACATCAGCAAAGAGGGAAGTTTGTTGATATATCAACTTGTGGCTAGAACAGCCATTTCAATGTCCATTGTTAATTACCAGTTCTGCAAAAGCCTGAGCCAAGCAATGGGACCAATTAGGAGCCATTTGCCAAAAAGCATTTGGTGTACGTCTTTGTAATTTGTTCCAGATCCCATTGGTATGCTGTTTTATTTAGGGAACATTTTTTAGAGATCCAAAACCAGGTGAAATGGCTTCTACCCTTCGGTTTTAGTGGATAAAACTGCACCATGAAGGGATGCAAGTAGGGGATTTCTTAAAAAATTCCAAGAAACTTTGGGAGATGCCACGACAGTAACTTTTAACGGAGTCATCCGCTAATATGCATTTCAATGCAACAATTTCAAAGTTTAAAAATCTTTTGCCTTGACCAGGATTCAAACCTGAATCTCTCAATATCCGGCTGAGTGCTTTAACCAGTTAAGCTATTGAGGTGTCCTCTTACACTCTGAAATTTTGGGGGCTTTAAAGGAACAAGGTGTTGTGGCGGAATACTGTACATACAATGTCACAGGTATTCGTAGTCATGCTTGATGCGCCACAGTCCACGAGGTATAACTGTGGGAGATGCCGCAACAGTAACTTCTAATGGAGTCATCTGTTAATTTCAATTTTAGAGGGTGCCTCGATAGCTCAACTGGCTAAAGAACTTGGCCAGACATCGAGGGATCCGGGTTCGAATCCCGGTCAAGGTGAATGATCTTTATGCTCTGAAATTGTTGCTGGGGATTTCTTATTATGAATGCTCATGGAAGCAGATAAAATATATGAAAGTAAAGGGAGGGGCATTCTTAAATGTCTGCCTAGTGCATTAGGAAGTGGCCATCTACTCATGGCTGGCTGATAACAATTGCTGTATTGGTGTGCAGACATGTAGTCCATGGAGCATATCTAAAAACCTGAATGATACTCATATGATGCCATAACTTGAAGGGATGCAAAAAGTACCCTGGTGTGGGGGTAGGATTAACCTTGAGGGGATGAGAGATGACACTGAGGGGACAGATGGAATTGGGGGTGCTTGGATTGAAATTGATGTGAACGTTTGGGGATATAAGAAGGAATGGAATTTTCTCACCCAAGCTAGCATTTTTATTTGGGTGTGCTGTGATGTGAATTTAAATTACTTATTCTTATTCCCCTATTGGCAATCCTTTTTCAGGGGTGCCAAGGAGAAGGCTCTGAAGGAGTCAGGCCGCGATCCTGGCTCTGGCGGCTCGGGAAGGGGTGGGGATGCGGGTGCCATTGGCAGCCTCCCCTCCCTCCCCCTCATATTCCGGCATGGTGGCGGGAACAACAAGTTGAACCAGAGTGTCCGACCGAGGATAGGGCTGCTCTCAAGGAAGTAGTGCGCCAGTGTGGGGCTCCTTCCCAATCATTAAATTAGCATTTGCGGTGTCTGTATCCATTCATGTGTGCGTTTGTGCTCCTGTGTGCCTCTGTGGGAGAGAGAGAGAGAGGGAGAGCATTGGTGTGTGTGTGCATGTATGCTTGTATGGAATGGAATGGCTGTTGTAGGAGAGAGCGTGGTGAGGTTGATTTTGTGTCCCCGGCTCATTTTTGCTGGAGTCTGGCACGCCACCCAGATCTTTACTGTTGCTCCAGTACATCCCCAGTGCCGTGGATTCTACCGGCTCGCATTGTCTGGGAATACTGGAGCTACTTGGGCCCTAAAGGGGGGGGGGGAAGGTTATTTTGTTGGTGGCTGTGAAGAGTCCACGGATTTGTAGCTGAAGCAAAGGCTCTCCTTTTGAATGAAATTCCACTTGTAATACATTTTCTGCGTACACGTGTGTGTGACTATGATATGAGTGTGAATGGTACTCTCTGGTGCCCATAGACTTCCTCCTCCCCACCCATGACATAGTTTCACCCTGAGCATATACCGCTTGTCTCTTATTTATACATGCATACATGCTCTCACGTATATGATACATACATATGCATATAAACATACGCATACAGAGTTGCCACTTTAAAATGGGTCTGTATATCTCACCTATATGAGAGTCTGGAAAAATATCAAATAGTTAAAAAATGTATTGAGTGAAAATTGATATCAGAAAGCGTTAATTTATTTTGAAGAAGTTGTACATATAAGAGAAGGGATTACTTTAAAATGTTCTTCACCGTATTATACAGATCATTACAGGTTTTTATGAATTCTGTTTGGAAGCAATGTCGTCTACACGTCTTTCTCATAATTTCCATTTGTTTCGTTCAACAAACTTTTTCCTTGAGTGTAGTATTTGTATATGAGAGGTCTGTGAAACTGGACCTTTTCCCAGCAAAGTGTTGTTTGTCTGCTCCAGTTCCCTTAAAAAAAAATGATTGTGCATTGTCCCTGCCCCCTCCCTCTGTCGCTCATTGTTTGGCAGCAAGGGGTACTCTTATGGACTGATGTCCCAATGTATCCAACAATAAAATCTAGGAAGGCTTTGAGCCTCACAAACCTTTTACCAAGAAGTTTCTCCTTTCCCTTAGGTTGGTCTTAAAGTTCCTAACCATGAATGCTAGCCAATTAATTCGATTGGGATTCTAGTGAAAATTACTGAACAACCACCTTGACGATTGGACCGTTTTCATGTATTTTCATCCCGTTTGAAACTCTTGCTTATTTCCTAGGTTTCCATGGTTTTGCACCATCTTCAGAATCAGTTCAAACAATGGAAAATCATAATTATTGGTCATTCATCATGTTTCAATTGCGTAATGTCACGCCTGAAACTTTGCAATTGGTTAGCATCATAAATTTGGCATAAAAATTTCCCTCAACATGGAATCTTTTCCATGTTTCAATTTTTATGGATCAAAAGATAAAACAATAGCATCATAACAAATAGCTATTGAATCCTTACCCAGTGCATAATCACCTGGAGGAGCAAATTTGAAGCCTCTCTCCGATGCGGTAGGTGTATCGTGAACAGATATAATCCCATTTCCTTGAACTAAAGCTCACAGTTGCTCAAAGTCAAGAGTGACAGTAGAAAAATGTTGTCCCTGGTTAAATGTGGATGTTCATGCTAGCAGTGCTGTGTAGAGGTCATTAAGGTCAAGTTGTGTGCATAGAGATACAGCCTGTGTGGAGAAATACAGAAAGTTATTCCTTATTTTACCCCACATGATTCTTAATCACCGTTCCATAATAATAAGAAGGGGAAAGTTATTTGAAGTTTTATTTTCTTCCTCAAGAATTGTGAATTCCAAAGATTCAGTTCAGTTGAGTTCAGTTTACTTTTGCTCATTCATATGTTTGACTTGATCAGAATAGACATGGAATAGACTTGGGGCAGCAATATGTTTTACCGAGTAATGCTTGCGACCGTGCAGCCCACTGTTTACTTTCCACATGGGACACATTAAAATTCTGGTATGTCGACCTGTGGAAATAAATTCAAAACTACGGGAGGTGCTGTGGCATTTTACTTTAATGGAGACATCAATGAATGTGCACCAAAATGCATGAATTTAATGGTATTAAAATCGTTCACCTTGACCTGACCATCCCACTCAACATGAATGATTTTATATGTCATTAAAAATTTCTGCATCTCGGTGGGCATTTATCGTCGATTGGAATACACTCGTGTGATACAGTTGCTAACCAGAAGGTCATGGGTTCAAATCCAATAATCCTATGTCAACATCAATAGCTGAACTCAAGTTGTATGATTTACTCCCTACCTGAAATCCCCCAGGGGAACTGAAGGGGTAGGCCATGGATAGGAACTGCTAGTATGTGACCCTCACTTGTTATAGAGCTCTTGGCACGAGGTGAGGTATGTACCATCAAACTGTCACCTCTGGAGTTGAAGAGTTATCTGTTTGGATGCAAGGGTTCGGTGAGTGAGGCTGTCTCTTTTGCTGCATACTCCCGGGTGAACCATGGCATGGTGGTGGTGGGTTTACGAAGAGGGTCTGATGGAATAGAAAGTCGTGTACTTTTTTATCGAGCCTTACCTTACAATATTGTGCTGTGTGTTCTGCTCAGAGACAGTGCCACACACAGATTCATCTGCTCCCCAACCCAATCGTACAACCCTACCTTCCACATGCATTGACTCTACTCAACAGGATATTTATACTCTCTGAAGGACATGAGCTGAGCCATTATCTATAGAAGCGTCAACGCAATCATTGTTACCATTTTCACTATGTACATTCAAGTTTTGCCAAGTGATTTAAAATTTGTCTTTAAGCTTGGTTGCTCAAATGGATATATATATATTGATGGTCGTGTCTTAGTCAAGTTCATCAGCTGCATTATCCTTCAATATTCATGATTGGATGGCTATGCAGAGATATGCAACCATGTCATCGTTTTAGTTATTATAATTTTGGTTTCATATTTCTAAACAAATTGTTGGTTCGAGAAGTGTTGCTTCAACCCTTAGGGCGGCAGCTGATTCACCAAAATCTTGATTTGCCACTCATGATGTTTCCACAACATATTGGCTCTTGTTTGAATTTTTTTGTATCTTTATTATGTGGAATATTTGCAAAGCTTTCACCAATAACGTAGGTGACATATTTTCGACTGACAATTCCACTATGATTTGAAATCACATGGCTTCATAGGAATATATGAAACGGCTTCCTGTTTTGGGGATGTGAGGGAGATGGTGGAGTTGTTCTTGCGAAGCTATGTGCGCATTCCATGTGCACCCATCCTCCGTACCATTCATGGACTCCACTCTTACTCCCCTCCGAGGTCATTTCCCCTCCTTTGACCACACATCTGCCTTGGCTCAAGTGACATGGCATATCCGAGGAAGAAAATTCTCACTTTTGAGAAAACATTGCATTAACCTCCATTAAAGACGACCGAGACTGAAACGTCGCACTCATTGTTATTACATGTGCCTGTGAGCAGGGTGCACATGGTGATGTCCCTTGGTCGATTGCCCTGTTGACCTCTTGAAAGCTTTTGTCGATGTTGGCTGGTTTGTAATAACGTTAGGTTACCCGGCAAAGATCCACGACAGTTGAGAGATGTTGGGGTCCGTAGAAAAAAATATCATTTCACACTTTTTGTGATTATACACCAGAGTAAATGCTGCTTGTATGAGAGAGGCTGGTTGTTTTTTTTTTGGCACCTGCGAGTGATGAGGTTAATGCAATCTTAAAATTTTTTACTCTTTAATTTTTTTTTCATCGTCATGTATGGAGAATTACCAAAATGAAGAAAAAAATATTCTATTCAACTGTTATATTAAATACATTATAAAAGATTAAAAACTATTCACATTTACGAGTTAGGCCTACATATCAACCGTTGATGTATTTGGCACATGCAGTGCGGATGGTTTGCTGGTAATCCAGCCCTTGAATGAATTGTGTGCTTAGCACGTCTGTACTTTCTCACTTGGGGCACGCTTTTGAAGCAGATATTTACGATTCGAGGTTTGTCTCTTCACCTCAGTTTGAACTGCAGTGGTTGTTGCTGTGTGCATTGCAGGCAGGATGAATGCCTGCGTTGGTGAATTGGTCCCTGGGGGGGGTCAAGTTGTGGAAACAGAACGATGCGGCCTGGGGAGGTGAAAGACATGTCATGAGATCAACTTGGAATGCTGTAGATTCTTGAGGGCTAACTGTAAGTGCATATGTAAAAAAAAAAGTGAGCTGCAGGACATGCAGCCAATTATGGACATAACTTTTAATATTTCTCACATTTCAGAACCATAGTATTGCATATTAGGTGTGGTCATGTTGTTCATTCTAATCATCTTTTAGTCATTAACTTGCGACAACTTTGTTTCCAACATTTATTAATCCAAATATACCGCTAACCTTTTTAAATGGTTACACTAATTGTACTGGATGCTGATTTGTGTTTGGTGCCATTATGTTACTGATGATGTTATGTGGAAGTCAACCAAAAGATTGGCCTTGACTAGTAATGATTGTGTTTGTATCTCAGTTCAGAAATGCTGCTTGTATATCTCTCCATATGTAAATGATGGCCATTATCAAGAACATGTGATGCTGTTGATTCCAATAGAGCTTGTCTCCTTTTTCCTCATGTGTATGTTTGTAGTGTATTGATGGGAAAGAATCATTCTCTGGATTCTTTGATGCTTGAAGACTGTTTGTAATCAGATATTTCATTTCCAAGCAGAAAAAAAAAATGCAAGCTGTGTTGGTGAGTATGCTTGTGACCTCAAGGTTGATTTCCCGATCATGTACATACTTCCACGTCTGCATTTGGGACTTAAGAAAATTTTATGTTATATGAGGAATTATTGTGTGATGAAAGAACCTTTCTTGCCTTGTGGACAAAATGAGTTTCATGTGGACAAAATGCTGAATTGGTGGTGAGGAACATATCCGTTGGTCTCATTCTATTTATGCTAAACTACTCGTGAGTTATTACTGTCATCGAATTGGTTGTGGCCGGTTTTGAAGTGTTACTTTCAGTCTGCGTTAGAAGCTTGATTCCTTACCTTCATGCCTTGCATGTTTGGGGGTAAAGAGAAGCATTTGATCAGCATCCCACCTATCTTGCCATTTTTGGGTTACTGTTTGTTGAAGAGTGGACTTCACATACAACCATCATAGGTGTAAAAATGCCACTAATTTCTTTGATTCCTAATCATATTAAGCACTCCTCTAATCATATACTATTTAGTGGAAGATGTGCGTTATTTTTTACAACAGCAAGGAATCAGATGAACGAAAGCTAGGTGAAAATCTGTGATTGGATTAAATGTTATCATGTTTGGAATTTACATTGCCGAGATGACCCATCAAACAATTGTAATGCTTGTGAGTGGTTCTAGAAAAAAAGCTTTAAAATTTTTTTTTGGGCTGATTTATTAAGTCAGGGAATTCATGTGCGAGCTTTATTCTCCCTTCACACCATTCACTTTGGGGTAGGCAAAGTTAAAGATGCTCATTTTTGTTTTATTTAAAAAACTACTCTTTTTTGTGCAAATTTCCTCCTGATATTCAATCCTTTCCGACCTCTCAACTTTTTTACTTGTACGCATTGTTGCATAAATACTTATCAGTTCTTCTACATAAAATTCACCAATGAGTTTCTTATTCTAAACATTCACCACAGGATTATCTCTTAAAATGTACATAAGCACACACATTAATATATTAGTAATCTTTTGCTGATTTTTTAAGGGAGGTTTTGCCTATATAGCTGAAAAAGTGTTGCTATGCTCACTCTTAATCATAGATTTGATTTCCAAATGTTTACACCCTGAGTGAAAATGTAAATACATTATGATAATACTTCTTAGCCCCTTGGCAATCTTTTTTTCCTCATTGCAAAAATGGATAGCTATATTTGAATCACTTGGTCAGGTTACAATCATTTTTTCAGTGATTGAAACACTGAAATGTATATTTTCAACAAGATCAGTTTATTTCAAAAGTGAGAGGATAATTGAGTAGCTTCAGGCGTGATGTGGTCAAACATAATGAATAACTGATCGTAGCACTTTTCCACATGATAAAATTTATATTTTACGACCGGGTTGCAATGTATTACATCATCATCAGGTGAATGACCTGATGATGATGTGATGCATCGAAATCCGGTCTTAAAATAAATATTTTATCAAGTGGAAAAGTGCTACAAACAGTTATTCATTGAGAGGATAATGTAAGGATATTAATAAACCTTCAAATGGCATTTTATAAGAAAGAAAGGATCGCACAATTCCAAGCCGTCAAAAATGCACAAAACACAAAGAAACCACCATCTAAGGACGAATTTGAAAGATTTAGGCAAGGTATATTATAGAATGATAGTGTACCAAGCAGCGGAAGAAATGCAATTTTATACTGATATGAAAACTTCCAATACTGCCCAGGTTTTGATGTATTGTATCATCATGAAGTCTATTTTCACGTGTTTAAATTGTAGTCACGAGAGGATGTACTTACAAACCTCTTTCATGATGAAAAATTCTCATTACCAAGTGTAGCACTGCATTTTTTTAGTCATTTTTCCATCACTGGTGGCTTGCTGTTAGGGCCCCCATCTACTATTTTTCCACAAAAGTTTTCTATTGATTACTGAGTGAGCATTGGATATTCACAGACTACCTTTACTGTAATAATTCTTTTTTTGGTTTTAATAGAGTAAAATGGGAAAGGAAATCTTCCAACATCTATGGATGTTTCCTGGCACCTTTTCTGTCATTCACGTCAATGACGACCAGATATGTGAACTATTTTGGCCTGTGGTTTACGAAATAGATCTGAATGACTGAGAGCTGGACTCTTACAGACCATTGAGTTCGTGTAATGATGACCTTACCGGTAAGCAATTCACTAAGCATTCCTCAGCCAGAGTTACTGGTGATTTTTAGGAGGTCAAGTAATTCTTTTAAGCATGACTTCCATTTTTCCATGACAGAAACCAGTAAAAAATGCATGTGCCAAAAAAAATATCAAAAAGTTTTGTTCAATATTTGTCGTTTTTAATTATTTTTATTATTCTATCATGTAAAAACCCATAATTTTCATCAATAGAGGTGCTATATTTTTTACATGCTCTAACTACTGTCAGTCCTGAAGTCTTCCTTCTTGCAACCTCAAAATAGGCCCCTACCATGGGAATCCTATTTTGAATTGTTGTACAAACCAAATATCTATAGAATTTTCTAATACTTCATTCTTTTAGACTTGACTACTTCCCTTCCCGCCTTATATAAGTTTTGTCCCTTGTTCAGAAGGGAGGCTTTTCCTCATAATGCATAACTTCCTCTCTGTTATTGAGATACATCACAATTGCAATTCTACTGGCAGGAGAGGATTTGATGAGTTTAAAATTAAGAAACCGAACCCATTGAATGTTAGATGTCGTGCAAGCCTAGTTTGAGGAGAGTGAGGAGTGTCTCAGTTGCCCTTGATGGTGCTAAGTTGGGAACAATATTCCAATTTATGGGGGAGGCACCATTCTTGCCTCCCCACTGACTTCATTCCCCTCCCCTTCCCCCAAGTTCCTCCCTTTGTTAGATATCAAGGTTTTAAATGATATAAGGTATCTTTTCATTGTAAATCATTGTCATTATTGATGTACACAATATAAATTTTTGTATGGGTATTTTTCCATTTTATGAATATTTAATCACTTCCTCGGCTAAAGTGCATACACAGAACTAACTGTGTTTGTTTTGTGGTATGCAGTGCCACAGCCAGGGGTTCAATTGAAATGGTGTGATTCTGTGGTCTCTTAAGGAAATGTAACTTAAGGGTAGGAGACATCTGGATGATGATTCATTTCTAGGATCAGCAATTTCCCAGTATTGGGAATTGGAATGATTGAAATTAATCTGCTCGTGGGCTGAATGCTAGTAGCATAATCTATGGGGCGTGGGCTGAATGCTGGTAGTTTAATCTATGGGGCAAAGTGCTACCTGAGCATGCCAAGCAACAAATGGCAGGAAAGCAAGTTGGCAGTCATGAGTCTTTACTTAGAGTGCATTATACAGTGTTGTCATTCCCTTACAGAGACTAGTTTTCCCTTTCTCCTGGTAGGTGTCAGTTCTTGTATATTTTTAAAATTTTCTTCGGTGACAAGTGAAATCACTCTTCCGGAGATTCCAGCCCGCTACATGGGTAGCTGGCTGGAAATTTTGTTTTCTCTCTGAGCCTGTGTAAAGAAATGTTTCACTCAGATGGCTGGCTGCACAATTGTGCCCAGTAATAAAAATTCATAATGCTCTCTTTCTGCCGGATATCTTTCCACTCGTAGGTTGGGCAACACTCAAATCTTCCATGGTGAAATTGTTTCATATGGTTACCTAATTGGCTGTGGATTAAAGGATCCAATTCTTGCCCAACTTCATCGACCCTATTTTGAAAATGTCTGAGAAGTCTGAAGCCATTTTCTTGCCTTGAGTTCTTTCCTATAGTCTATTAATGTGGTTTTAACCAGCCACTTGGTCCTCTGAAGGAATGTTGAACTCAGTCATGCTCGGTTATTGGCAGGGGAAGTCCTTTTTGCAGTTAGCAGTAGACTGTTTCTAATCATTGACTAGTATTTGATTATTGTTGCTCTATAGCTGGTTGCTCCTGAAATATATATGGCTTAAAATTTACGTCAATAGGAAGGACAATAATATAAGCTGAGTGTGGAAATCGCATCTCATGAAAGTAAAGTCATTGCTTGTCGTGAATTTTGGATTTGCCAGGTGGTCACTCAAGATAGGAAAATCAAAATTGTGAAGTTGGGAATTGCTCAATTTGTTAGAAAATTCTGAGAAGAATTAGGAAAAGGGTGACGTTGTTTTTAAATTCAGGAAAATACAATGCAAATTGAGAATTAATGATGAGAACAAAATTACTTTTGGTTGTACGATGATTTTAGGTTTGGTGTGGGCCATTGTGTAGGAAGGCCCTGGTAAAAAAATGGAATGCTTGAATAGGACTGGACTTAATACCAGAGGCAGGTGTGGAGATTCACAAAAAGTCTCAGTTAGATCGCTAACATTTGAAAGGAAAATTCGAAACAAGGATAGTATTTTTGTTGGGAAAAAGTTGGAAGATGAATTGAGAAAATTACTTGCCATCCTGATCGAAAAATATAGACTCCATCTTGGGGAAACGTGTACAAGGGGCAAAATGTAAGCTTTTCAAATGCTCAATAAGAACACTAATTTTTGAGTTTATTCGAAATCTCAAAAGTGTAGCAGAGAATCCTAGAGAAATATTATACTGGGTGTTTGTTAACAAGTGACTGCATTATGGGATTTTTAAACTGTTATTCATTTGTCTCATGCTATCAGTTAAAGTTTAGGAAGATTTCCCCGCCATCCTTTATAATCTTGTGGAAACTATCATTGCTCAGTATTTTGGGATTCTTTTGTGGGGAGAATCTCATTATGAAGGTGGTGCAAAGATTTAAACGTTTATTAATGGGACCTTGGGGAAATGGCCACTGATAAAACACTGATTAATTTAGCCATCATGGGGACCTTTGATGGTGAAAACAATCGTAAAATAAAATGTTTTTATTGTTCTGCTGCTTTTCATCCATCCATTATTGTTTTTGTGTGAAGGAATGTGGTCAGCTCTGCATTATTTGAATAGACATCACAATAAAATTGCAGTAGTCAATTGATTTTCATTGTATCACTTATTTTTGTCATGAAAAGAAGCATTGAATGAGATAGTTTTAAAAATAATTTTAACTGTACATAATAAATTTTTTTGATGGCTCATAAACTATTGAACTATCAAATTGAAGATTATTTATAATGCTGAATTACCTATTTAAGATTCGATGTTATATCTTTTTTTTTGGTAGAAAAGTAAATAGGAACAGGAGTGAACTCTTGATTCTGAAAATGTTAGATACCAAAGGTGCTATGAATAATTACATGAATTGTTTGTACTAGAAATAATGATTGTGTTTGCAAAAGTGGCCATATTGTCTTGACCATAATGGGTCATTGGGAATGAGAATTTAGCATCATTAATAATCCTGAACATCGGAGGCAAATGCGGTAGACTTGTAATAGTACCTTTTGTTTTATTTTGTGGACTACTTTCCATTTAGTTGCAAGTTTAAAATATTATGGTTTTTACGAGCCTTGAACATAAAAATTGGTGTTGGAGATAGGATAAAATCATATGGAGGACAAAACATGAACCCTGAAGTACATTGGCGCTTAATAAGAGGAGTTGAGATCATTAATTAATGAATCTTCCTTTTATCTTTCCACCATTTTCATGGGCGGTGTTCCCACCACTGAATGCTATTTTGTTCACTTGAATCTTATATAAAAACATGTATTCTATAGTGGAACCATATTGTATTTAAAGACTTCATTTATGTATTTGCTTCTGAAGCTCTGTTATGAAAAGAACCTTCTAATTTATTCCTATTGTATTGTGTATGCATAAAACTGCTTACATATAATGCTGTAATAATAATTATACTAAATGATTATGTAACTTGTGTAGTTATTTCTCTTTTATTACATCCCTCAGAGTTGAAACTTCTGGAGATGTCAATTTTTAGTTTTTGTGCTTTTTGGAAGGTGTACTGTGTATTTTGGCAAATGTGTTCTACTGTTGGCAGAAGGATGGAGTTCATCCAATACTCCCAGCAACCTTTCTCCTGGGCAGGGCAGTCCATTTTTCTTCTCTCAAACACAAAAAATGGTTGGAATAGGAGATCGGTTCCAAATATTCACTCTGAAAATTCAGTGAAACAACTTCACAGTATTTAAATCATTTTTTCCTTGTTTTGAATATTGCTCAGCCAGGAAACAATCCATTTCTACTGTACCACACTGAATCCCAGTCATAGTAATATTCAACATGGAGCTTATAGCCAACCCATTGACAGGATTATTAACATTGTATTATACTGCTTAAATGTTTAGGAATGAAAATATTACATAGCTAATTCAAACTGGGAACAAACCTCCGCAAATGCAAAATTAAAATAACCATGCAGTTTGATAGGAGTTGCAAAGAAGAGGCTTCATGTTATTGGGCCAACCAAAATTATAAATGTGACTCAAGTACATTGTCATTCCTGAACAGAATTATTTTGAAAGTAAAAGTTAGTTGAAACGTGATGATAGTTTTCATATAAAAGAAACCAAAGAGGAAACCAATTTGGTTGAATCTAACAACTAGAGGACAAAACTTGAAGGCAGGAGAACACATTGATTTTGACACAAGAACGTGTGAGATTAGATAATGGATAGCCATTTTGCCATGGACTAAGTTTGAAATATTCCCCCCCTCCCTTTTTTTAGACTAAATATTCTTATAACTTATACTTTGTCAGTCCCATTACTCCATTCCCCATTACTTTTGTGTTTTGTAGGAAGAGATATGATCCATGGAGCATGAAAGGGGACAGGCAAAATGAGTCTAACTTGAGTTTTGGAAATTTTACTTCGGTTGGAATGTTTTGAATCAGTAAGGGATTACAAAAACCCTGCCCCATCTTATGATTTCCAGCTGTCACTGAAAGACCTGTGATCCTTAAAGAGACTCAAAGGAGTCATGTTTATCTGTGCTTTTAATTTCATCTACTGTTAATCTAGTGCCAAAGTTGGGGGATGCAATTTATAGGAGACAAGTTTGCCCACTTCAAATGCTCACAGATTATGGCATTTCCACCTGTATTTATCAGTGTCAATGTGACAACAAACATTGCCCATCCATTCACAAAAGATGCTTCCTGAGAGATTGATTGATAATTTACTGCAATAGCTCAAAATCTAGCACCAGCAAGAGAGTTATGTGGGCTTCAACCTTGGTTACATGCATGATTATTCAAAACTATTTCACAGTTTTGTATGAAATTGCATCCCTTTTGTCCATATTATAAGACTGTGTGGAGTTTTTAAATTTCTGTGTAAGTTATTGCCATTCAAAGGTTTTGGGGGAGATTTTGAACATGTGATTCCTTTCAAAGGAATAGCTTGCAGTCTTAATTTCATTTTCCATGAACATGGCAGCATTGCCTGATGCGTAATACTTGCTGAATCCATTATCAAGAAGAATCTTAGAGACATTTGTTTAAACTGCAGGAGTGGTGAGGTCTTGAGACATTTAAAAGAGTAATTTTTGAGGTGATGGAGGAGGCAGAAGAGGAATTATAAGTGTGGAAACAAAGTGAGAGTTCATGCCATATTTTCCAGAGAATGAAGATGTCATCTGTATACTTGCCCAGTGAACATTTTTCTAGGACTAAGTGGGCAGGACAGTTTTAGGGTTCACAGGTGGAGACTGACTAAGGATAAATGAAATCCACTGCTAGTCCCACTGGTGATGTCTTATAATTGGAAAATTTTAATTTAATTGAATGAAAAGGCTTAGGTTGAAGAAGGTGGAGTTCTGAGGGGGCTCATATCAGTGCTCTAAAAGTGTGGATTGGGGTGTTTTAAATGTACATGGTAGAAGAGACCACCTGCAGAGGTACAATTATGCCACCTCTGCTGTAGTCATCCATGTAAATGGGATGGATGCCGCATTGATGAGGTTAAATGGATGGAAAGTCTCATTGACACAGGAAGGTTGAGAGTGAGAAAAAAACTATTGGTGATCAACGAACACAGTCATAGGGAGGGAGGGACCACCTGGGTGGTAATGTATTTTGTGGATGAGAGATATGAAGGATGGGAGTTTGGAGGAAAGTGTAAGGCAAGTCCTCTCTGATAGGCCTTGGTGTCTTGGGTAGAATACCAGATTTTCACATTTATCTCATATAATCTTTCAAATCTCCACCACATCATAGGACAGACTCTTCAGCCTGTGGGATGAATTTCTCCCCTTAGCTTCTCCTTTCATCTTCAACATGCCTTACGATAGTAAAAACACTTGAATCTGCACTGTGCTGTGCAGATTATTGTTACTTAAGTGGAATATCTACAGCTGGGCAGAAGAGAACCTTGAATCTCTGGTTACCCTTGGTAAGCTCTACAATGGTGGTCAGTCACGATGAGGGAATGGTAGGAATACTAGCTTGTTCCGTCTCTCGTTTCATACTTGAGCCCTACGCAACGAATGAAATCAAATTCCAACCCCTTCCAGAATTCTTGGAAACTAGCAAACTCAGATTCTGGATTAAAGTTGTCAAAGACCAATATTGGGACTTAACTTGGTGATGTTCGATGAAATGTTGGGTCAAGCATTTTCCGTCTTGATCATGTTTCTACATAAGTATCTGCAGGACGTCTTATATTGAAGTGGCTGTAGTTAGATATCCCTAAGATAGTGTTCTAATTGGCCATTTAATCGTAAACGACGAGAAGCTTGGCGCCCGGCCAGTCTGGATTTCGGAAACAATTGTATTTTTAATTATTTCGCGGAGAAAAATTGCGATAACGTGATAAAACACGAAGCTCGATCCGAGTGTAATTGCGTTAGTCGAAGGCTTGCGTGTCGTAACGCAGCTGCAGGACGAAGATGGCGGCCCTCTTGTGCGAGAAATTCAACCATTCGCGAGTATATGAAAAATGAGAGATGCGTTATTGCGGTGGGAAAGCTCAATTTGTAATTTTCCAACTCTATTCTCTTCATAGGCGGTATTAATTTCCGTTGGATGGTAGCAGTGTAAACAGAGGCCTGCGGAAGACGGAGATGGCGTCTGCTACTGTGACGTAATCTAGGAACCAGAGGGAGTATGGGACGACAGTGCTCCAGATGGAAGCAGTACTATATGGTTGAGCCTCAGGATATCTTACACTTTTGAATGAGGTGATTTAGGGCTCAAAGCGGATTGATTGTGTAAGAGGTCTGTTCACGAAACTCAAGAAACCAGGACGCCCACCACATTCCAAGAAGAGGGAAGTCTATGCAACCGCTTCTGTAAATCTTGCCATCCTGCGAGACATAGAGAAGGGTCGGGTGGGCGCTATTGGTCGAATGGGTAAGTCTTTCGATAGTTAATTCATGTTGTCGGTGAAAGAACCTATGAGTTGAGATAGTTTTTATGGTTGACCAATCAACTATCTGTAGTCCTATGAAAAAGCTTGTTCACGGGCTGAGGTGAACGCTCGTTCACACGTAAAACCGTGAAGCAGAATTTGTAGTTCTGGAGCATCCAGCAACTGCAGAACCTGAGTGAAGGAGAAGATGTCAGCCAGTCGTGTCAGTGAGCGGTGTTTCTCTTCGGTCGACCAGTCGTTATGTAATATGCGCGCGCAACCATTAGAAGAGGGGAAAGTAAAATCCATTCGTGTGATCGAGGGTTGAGTTTACCTCGTTGTGACCAATCACGGAAGAATTTAATGTTTTTTTTAATTAGTCGTGATTGTATTTGCATCATTCTTTCAATAAGAGTTCCCATAACGCCAGCAGTATCCAGCAACCTTGGAAACACATGAAGTTGGCACCTTATTGAAGACGATAATGTTTATGATTTTATTCGAAGGCTGAATTAGCGAGAAAATATTTTGATAACTTTATAATTTCTTTAGTACTTGCAATGAAGTCTCGAATTTAGATTATAACGTTGCTTGTAATAAAATTGCTGATACTTGCATTAAACTGAAGAATCTAAACTATATTTTGTAAATGACATGTTTATTACGGTTTCATGAGTTTATCTGTGCTATAGATTGCGGAAAAACAACCTGAAAAATTGCAAATTTTGATTGGAAAAGTTTTGGAAATGCCCTGGAATATATTGTGCTTTGCCCTTATATTGGTGTGGGCACGCTGCTGAGAACAGGTAATCGAGGAGCCCTTGGGATTTCATCCCAAGGTATTGGGATGAAATCCTAACGTGAGGGTTAAGGGGTCGAGTTGAGCGTTGACAGGTATACTATATTATTGTCGGACCTGCTCTTTACGGGATCCGTCTGTTATTGATTGCCAATATAAAATTAGGCGCAAGTTAGCGCGGGAAATTTCAATGATTTACTCTTTCAATTTCGCCGTTTGCGCTAAGAATGTAGAGCGGGACTCACTGTACGTAGCTCTTAAAAAACAATTAGCTTCACAAGCGGATTGGGATTTGAGATTGCATCAGCTACCCTGATCAACGGACGCGATGGAATTCGAAAGGAAAAAGATTTCAGTATATGATTTAGACGGGGGTGTGTGGTGGAATCACTCGATACTGAAGGTCAATAGTTACTGAACCACTGTTCTCCTTTATGTGTGGTCCATGATGATAGAACCTCAATAGCGCTGCATCAAAATTATTTGACAGAAAGGTGGGCTTAAAGCTGACTAAAAATAAGCATTATAGTTTCAGCAAACATTCTCTAATTTTAACATTTCACTTGATAATAAGCTGATTGAGTACAAGATCGATGGAACTTCCATCTTATAGAAATTATTCTGCCCACAGAAGCCTACAATTGGCTTCGCTTCAAGTTTTCACGCAACACGCGCGTCCTTAATGCAATTTACGCTATTTTCGTCGAAAGTCTCCTCATATGACCATATGAATTTTCACTCGCCCACGACAACATACCGACCACATTGGCTGGTCGCGTATGATGTCATGCCTTCTCTCGAATAACAGTGGGTGGATACATAGAGCCGCCATTCCACGTCTGTGTGACTTTCAGTTTTAGTTAGTTTTTTTAATAGGAGACGACCGACAGCTAAGGTCATTTGCGCCATTAGGGATGGATCGGAAAGGAAGGGTGGAGAGAAACCCGGCGTCGGCATTAGCCTACTCTTGTCGAAAGGCGCCAAAAGGTCCGCAGTTTAACGCCCCATCCGACGGACGTCGTACTCACTCAAAGTGCTCTCCACAAAGCACCTCAAGTAGGGATCGGGATACCGCTGAAAATATTTATTGTCTCCAGGATTTGAACCCGGGCCCTCTCGGTGGAAAGCCTGCACGTTAGCCACCGCACATCCGCTGTGTGTGACTCTCAAACGCAAAAAGTGATTTGACAAAAATTCTCCTGAAGAATATAAAACCCTCATTCGATAGATGACGTTATGGCATTCAATTTGTAAGAGATTGGTAAGGATTACTTATGAGCCGGTCAAATTAAGGATATTATCATTACAAAGTACGAAAAAATGCAGATAGAAATACAAAATATTTTCAAGTTTTAAAGTCTCTTCATTTTTCTGACGAATTACTCACACTATACAGTTGAAACTGTAGTCACTTTTCAACAAAATCTTCCTGTAGACGTACACTCTTTTTACAACTTCAACGCCATAATTCCTCGGCCGCTGAGAACGCTTTTGTAGTGGCCGCTATCACCACCCCCTGGGAAACGCTACTGGTCCGTTGTCGAGGTTTAATGCGCTGGCTGTCACGTTACAACGTTTGGATCTCTTCGAACTATCACACACCCAAGAACACAATGTATACTCATAAATAAAACAGTTTCTGGCGTCACTTGGTGGAAATTCTTCATATTGAAATTAAAATTAAACCACTTGGCTTTCCATATAAAAGTGGAAATGCCAAGTGTTTTGCCTTTTATGTGGAAAAGCCAAGTGGTTTAATTTTAAGTTCAGTATATTCATAAATTACACCATCACCAACTGACGATTAATTTCGATGAATGTGTTAAACCACTCAAGTGGATAAAACTGATGGACATACGCTGTTCTTGAACACCAAGCGACGCCATTTTGAGTCTCGAAAATGCTTCATACTCTAGTTGTTATTAAAAAAATTCTGTTCACTCTACAGCGCAGCAAATTATGTTATGTCTACATAAATAAAGAGTCCCTGCGTGTTTTAAGCTTAATTAAATCATACTATCTACTCCCAGTTTCGAGAAAATAACTAGGGGAATTTATAACTTGGACGCACATTGTAATGTAGGACATACTTCAGGAAGTTTTCGTGATGCGTATAAAAATAATAGTCATTATGGACCATCCAAAACTTACTTTTAACATGCAGACTACTCTAAAAAGAATCAATGATCGTATCGGAAGGTTCAGCGTGCTGCTCGAGCAATCTTCAACAAGTATCAGTTCCTTTGGTTACCATGGTGTTCATCCATAACCTCTCGTATTATGATTTTGACGTACTTGTACCCATGTTAAGGGGAAATCATTTAAAAAATCACATGAATATTGAACGCAAGGTAGATTTTTCGACAAAATACATCGAAGGATAGTTTTCCTGCTGGTTTCTAAATGCATTTAGGTTTCAGAGCATTTATATTGCTAAATCAGCGACTGCGATTTCTGTCTATAGCATTTACCAATCTGTATTGGATTTCATGAAACCAAAGAATGCTTCTCTTGACGAAATCTCGAGGAAACAAAGGATTAATATTCACATTTAAAGGCTGATTTTTCATTTCGCTATCGCCAGACCAAAGCGTGTAGCGAGAATTATTTTGAAATTTTAACGTGGTTGGATTTTGGATACTACAGTTTTGATAACATTGAGATCTGTTTATAATTCTCAACGCTGCTGGGTTCTTATTTTGGCAGGTTTTAAAATAATTTTCTTCTTTAAGGTACCATCGGAGTAAGAAAACTTGGTGCCTATCCGCGCTGTTTTATCTCTGCAATGATAACATATTTTTAGACCTTTACTCGAATGAAAGTAAACACCAGTCTGCCTAATGATCTCAGCGTATTATAATACTATCTACACAATGGACAAGCATTCCCAAGTTGTCATCGAACAAAATAGGTCTGATAAATAAGTGTAACGACAGATTTGTTTTATAGCTTTAATAAAAAATGAAGAAATTAATATAATATTATCTTCTTTATAATAACCTGAATAATCTCAAAATTCTCCTAATTGGACTTCTACTTGTGAAAAATATGTTGAAAACGAATTTACTGGAATCTTACTTAGTTCTTCAAGCAATTTTTCTTCTGTGCAATCGAAGGTCACCCAAGTATTCCACAATGGCGTCCACAATTGGCTGACGTAATAATTATAAACCTTGTGGTAATCTTGCTCCCGAAGTCATGTCAGATCTTCGTCCCTCAAATGTAGACTTGAGTCTGGGAAATGGAAAAAAGTCAGCATGGGGTAGTTCAGATGAGTACGGGGACTCAGGAAAGATTGAAATCCCAAATTTGGTGTGAAAAATCACGTCGTCAATGTCGAATGAAGGACTAATATGACCTCCTATATAGCCAAATATACGAGTCCAATTTGATTGTAAAACGTCCCTAGAGCGGTACCGTCAACGGCCAAATAAGCAGATGAATTAACAAGGTTAAAGTTGAATGTGCCTTGAGAGTTGAATTACGTGGGGGTGTTAAATTTTACCTTCCCAATTTCATATGCGTATCTTGAATACTATGGCCAAATGGACAGTTCTTCGTAAAAGCATCCGTCGAATGGCTATTCGTTTTCTTTCGTTCCATGAAGTTTGTATGGAAACTTACGATCGCATTCGTGAGTTATCCTTTTCGGGAAACACACCGTCGAGTGATTTACGATCCGTCGCTCTCTGTGGCGAGTATGGAGTTCTTTCTCATCTAAGTGAAGTGTGCTCCAGCATGTGAAAATGCGTATCGTATATTTTGGAGTATGCCGAGACGTATACCGTCTTAACTGCACTGTGGTGTCGGTAGCAGATCCAAAGTTTCCAGGAGCTTCCCATATGTCATGCGATTGTGATCCCTGTGACGCCGACGTGAAATCTTCCCGAGATGATGGGACCCCGTAGAGGCGACATCCAACGACTCGGACGGAACGAATGCTGAAACTAACTCGCGGTTAAGGGAAGTGCTGGCCTGGGTAAGTCTTTTCAGGATGAGCAAAGTAAGATAAAGGAATACGCGTAGCTAAGTGCGATGTCAGAAATAGATAGTAGAGAGCAACAAGAGCTTATATGCTGTCCTACAAGCAATGAATGAATGCATATTGATACATGAGTGACCGTTTTTGAACCAGGTTTCACTCTTCTCATTTGAGTCCATGGATACAATGATTTGTTTGTGTTTAAAATTTTCAACAATAGATTGGAGTTGGCTTAGGAATGGTAGGGTACCTTGGCTTGGTGGGAAGTAGGCACTTACTAGGATAAAGGATTCTGCGGTTGATCTTATTCTGCTACCGCTATGTACTCGTCCGTGAAGCTACTTATTTCTTAAAGATTCAAGTCTTCGTTGTACACAATTGCTGTGGCAAAAGATACGAGTCTTGTAGGGATGGTCCTCGTCTTCAGTCCTTGTCCCGGAAGGATCCAGTAGTTCTTGGTTGGCTTGCACATGTACGGTTCTTGGACCAGGAATATGGCAACGGCTAGTTGCTCCCTTATCATTCTGATTTCATCAGTTGCAGCTATAACCCGTTTAAGATTTATTAGATTTCTATATTCAAGCAATTTTTAGTCGGTTCCATAGTTGATGGTCTCAATTAGATTCCGCAGTCGTCTCTGTTAGATACGGCATGCATAGTCATTTGCTTTGTGGGATGTATCTTCAATTTTTGCCAGTTGGCAATTGGCATAAGTGGGAGTGTTATCTAAATTTGTGCAGTCCTTAGAACTATGGTCTCCAGAGCAGTGTTGACATACTGAGCTAGAGGCATTACATTTTGAAATTTAAATTTTTGGACCCATTTGACCAATGGGGTCCTGGGTCCACTTTTATTTTACTTCAGTTAGTTGGGGATTCCTTTGAATCTTAGTTCCTCTTTTTACAAACAATAACCAGACATAAGGAAGCAACATAAGTTATTCTAAAATTTTAACATCCACAGGTGCTTATATATATGTTAGGAGTTAAACTAATGATAAACAATTCAAGAAAAAAAATCACTCAATAGACAAATAGGAGAATACATTGCTACATTTTACACAAAATACGAGCTAGAGGCATTGCAAGCTTAGGAAATATGATCAAACTTTTGGCATTTATAACACTGTGTGAGACTAATATAATCACTGACATTATGTGAGTTGTAGCGATACATATTAGTTTAAGGTGGTTTAGAATTTTTATAGAAATGTGATCAACTTCTATGATACAGTTTATTCTATCACTTTCTCGTTTTCCAAACTTAAAACAAGTTTTAACATGGGCACTCTCGGTGAGGTCATTTGGTTTTTTGTTGCAGTTGACTTCATTGGTAGCAGTTGTTTTGACGCCCGTTACACGCATTCTCGGTTTGTTCTTTTCCTCCGTCTGTATTTTTAGTTTGTTTTTCCTAATGAAAGGTTACTCTTGTAACTTTTTTCTAGGTCAGGATTCTCAGATTCAAGTCTTATCCCTTTATCTTTAATCCTACAGATTTTTGTAATTTATATTCCTGAAATAATGGGGTCTATTAACTTCATGACCTCCTTCTTAGTGTCCTCACTGGTTTCTAAGGCTAAGTTGTCTTCGGGTGGGTAGATGATAACTGCTGTGCGGCGCTGTGTGGTGATTTTTTCCCGCCTGTTAGTGTTGCCTTATTGTTTTTCTCTCTTTTCTGGGTGGCTATAATACTGGCAAATGACTGGGATCCTACTAATTTATGGAGGCATGAATCTAATTCCTCTCTAAAAATTCCCCTAATTAAGTTATCATTATTTCTGATATGGTTCTCATTGGATCCTAGTTTACCTAACGTCCTCTGATTTGTGTCCATTAATATCCAAAACAAAGTTGGGAGATTTTTAATTTCATCCTTAATTTCACCTTTCTTTAATGAACTGATTTTCTCTTTACCAACTATGCGGCGAACGGTGTCACAGTACTAAATACGTTACCTATGCGCGAAAGTTGGGGAGAGTTGGTTGTCAATTTTCAATGAAAGTATCGCTTACAATGTTCAGCGTCATATAAAGAAAGTCACGCAATATGTGCATTAAGAATTCAAGGAACAATCGTTAAAATTATCGACTTAAGCAATTACAACGTAGCCGAGAAAACGGGCACTTCCGGTTGGGACCTCGTGTTCCTCGTGCTCGCCATTTACTCAGCCGTTTTCCCAATTTTATCTTTTTTAATCGGATGATTTTCTCGCCTATCTCCCTAATCATATAATCCGTAATTAGTGTATGGATGTATCCTTCATGTAAACTTCAATTCTCCTCAGTAAAAATGTCGTCCAAAGGCATTTCCTTTCTCAACACCTCGCCCTAATGCGCCTTCTCCCATTTCCTCCCCCGTTTAACCCATTTTGTGCTTGGAAAAAAATGTTCCCTCCAAGATAAATTATTCCCACTGATAAATGGTACTTATTTTTGAGCACGAGAATGGCTCCCACCGACATAAATTTTTTTATGGGCCTTCTTATGGAAGATTACCTCTCATCACAGGCAATGAAACAATTTTTTTGGGTGGTCTACTTCATTGACGATATACATTTATTTAATCTGGATCCAAGGGCTCGATTCCCTCTCCGATTCCATTTCCCAACTCAAATCTTCTTTCTTCGTCTCATTTATTTACCTCCTTGACCTCCAGAACCAGTTTTGCCTTTTTCGATACCGAAATCTCTCTTATCAACAACAAATTTTTCATCTCAGGGCATATCGAATATACCAATTCATCGACCGTATCTCCATTTCAACAGCTGCCAGCACGGCTTTCCATATTCACTCTGATGAAACAAATGCGATCGTAGCCCTTTAAATTTCTCACTAGTAACTCGACCTTCCTACATCTACGAAACCCCAAAGCCTCCCTCATGAAGCGTAGCTATCCCCTCGCCCATCTTTAACTTCGCTAAATTATGACAACAAATTTTATCGTGAATTTAAGGACGCATTGATCATTATAAAATCCAGAAAGACCCCTGAATTCTAAGGCGGAGTGATTTGAAAGAAAAGCTCATGTTTAATTAGAAAATCACATGAAAATCTTATGTTGATTATAAAGTTGTAAACTTTTTTGAAAATTACTAAAAAATTCATAACCATTAAGACTTTATCCGGCACTTTAAGACTCAAGGAATATCTGAAGGAAAAGGAAGAGAGGCAAATGAGTGCTTACGGAGGAATTAAGGAAGAGTCCGCATTCCTTATCTTGACGCACAATATTATTCATTCCGAAAACAGGTTCAACAGACGATAAGGAATACAAAGTAAAGCAATTACTGTGAGTTTGAGAAAAACGCTCAACATGGTAAGAATTATGACGCGTCGCTAATCGTATGAGTCGTAGACGTTTGTGTGATGTATATTCTTGAACTTAAAGAGCTGAATAAGTACTCACAGAATATTTCTCTTCGATGAAAGATCTAGCTTCGAATATCATTGAAGGCAATATATCTTTTGAAGTTAAGTTTCGGGCGTTTCCCAACAGATATTCGCTACGTACCACTTGGACTTCCCCTTGTTTGCTTCGCGTTATTACATGGTTCAGTTCTTCGTGCCTTCATGGTGCCTGAATGGCACACACTCTTTCTTTCTCTCTGCTGTAAATTAACATTATCCCCTCCACCTTTAGTATCCCACCTCCCATCAACATTTCCTCCATCTACTTTGTCGGTCTTGTCCTCCCTTCCAGAAACTTCCTCTGTTGACCCAACATATTCAAAACGTCGGGCTTTGCCTTCCTCTCTGTTCAGTTTACATACTCGTACATGAATTTTTTCTCCATTCTCCACCACAACCATATCTCTAAAGCCTCCGATGTACTCCTTAACCTCTTGCCTCGAAGACCAGCTCTCTTACCTCTCTTTCGCAAAGCTCTAAGCTCCAGATTATAGTCTTTGCAGAAATTTTCCTCATATCTTTACTTAGTGTACCCGGTCTAATTATAATTTCGCTAATTCACAATTTCTCTCCTATTGCCCCCACAAATATGTTCCATTTCCTTTAAATGACCCCGGGGACCCCAGGAGGGAATGGTCGAGTGAATCAGTGGAGGAATGAGAAAGTGAGATGAGGAGAGGGTGGTGGGGAATGAAGGGGAAGGGATAGATAGATAGAGGTCTTTATTTGAGCGAAATTGAGACAAAACTGTGACATTCTTCCATTTAACCCATCGTCATACACATATCATTTTAGCCATAAAATTTATAATTACATGCATAAACATGAAAACATGTAGACAGACTGACATGCATTATTATTACTAAATATATATATAAGATATTATAATTATACACATATATATAATGGGCTGACACAATATAACACAAATAGAAAAGAATAGACACATTTAAAAGAACACTCACACGGTAAATTGTTCGAGCTTTCGGCCCTCTCAGAGGCCTTCTTCAAGAGAGAGTCTCTCTTGAAGAAGGCCTCTGAGAGGGCCGAAAGCTCGAACAATTTACCGTGTGAGTGTTCTTTTAAATGTGTCTATTCTTTTCTATTTGTGTTATATTGTGTCAGCCCATTATTGTGTCGCTCGTATGAGTTTTTCCGTACAATCGTTATATATATATATATATATATATATATATATATATATATATATATATATATATATATATATACATTCATATACATACACAAATAAAGTATACACCTAAACAAACACAAAGTTAATTAAAGTGAAGAAAGAAAACAATGAAATAGGGAGTGTCTAAGCAAGGAATGAGGTTTGTGGGAAAAGCAAGGGAGAGCGTGGCGTTGACCACCTATTAAAAAACCCACGCAGGAAAACACCCACAAAGAGAAGGAACGAGGATACGTCACATTTACATATACACAAATACCTCACGATCCACCAAAAAGGTGGGTGGCATGGGTTGTAAGCATTTAATAAAGGTAACCATGATTTTTTGGAATAAGAGTAAATGCCTCCCAAGAGCCTAATGCATCAGGAATACCGAAATAGAGAGTATAGATTCAATTGGGTGCTTAGGCGTTACCCTCACTCACCACCTCTCATGGCTGAAACATATAAACGTGGAAAATACGTGGGCAAGCTAATAAAAAATTAAAATTTATTTGAAGAGTGTTGGGGAAATTTGACGAAAATGTTAAAAATTCAATATTGTATTTTGCTAGTTAGGCTTCATTTAGAATATGCTGCAAATATATGGGATTCTCACAAAGTTGAATTAATTGCCGAATTGGAACGCGTGCAATATAGACGGGCTATATTTGTAAAATGTTTTTATGATAAACTGAGTATCGTATCAAAAGTATCAACTAAGGGAGCTAGGTTGGGAATCATTCACGGAGCGATGGTTAAATCAAAGATTAAATCTCCAGTATAAATTGGAAGGAAATCTCTTTAGCAGTGACGTTGAAAATGTATTATCACCTCCATCGTACTGCGTTAGGCGGGATGATGTCAATAAAAATAGAGAGATCAGGCGTAGAACAGATAGATGTAAGATATCATTGTAAATAAAATCAATAAAATCATTTATCAATAAAATTGCCCGAACGCGGTAGGGTCATATTAGGGTCAAAATTAGTCTGGGATGTATTCACCCCCTGCCATACATACTAGCGGTGGCTTGCAGGGTACTACGTAAGTAAATAATAAATAAATAAGCCGCAACGGAGCATAGCCTTTGTTAGTATTCCAGCTCCCAATTACGTAAACAGACATGAAGGGAATAAATAATTTACAAGTGCTTTAATAGTTTCTCATTTATTTGTAGAAAAAGTCTCTAAAATTTATTTTACATTGGTTTTGCAGCGTCTGTTTTTGAAGCTACAGTATTACCGATTTTTCCCATAGTTAATATTACTTTAACAAAGGCGGATACGTTTTGTTATGTTAACACTTTTACAACTCTTCTGTCATTGCGCATTGGATATCTGTTTACCCTGGGAACGACATGTATTTATCTCCACCATTAATACATAATTCATTTGGTGTTAGTCCTCCATTACCATAAGAGCATAAGAATGCATGAAAGTTTGGATTTTCGAAGTCAATACACAAGGAAACTTAAATTGTAAGACTCGTGCTTCATAATCGTCATTTGATTGAGTGATGATTTTGGCTACAGATATAGGTTAAATTTTATCTTATTTAAACATACTTGACGTCTTGTTGCAAACTCCTCAACAACCTCCAAAACCTTAGTACTCTCTTTCCCCCCTTCTCGCAGCTCTCTCAACCGTTCCTTCCAAGACATCCTTCATCAAGCAGCCCCTTCTCAGTGAGTGTCCTAGTCAGTTCTCCTTCTTGTTTATGACGACATACGAGATACGTCACCTCTTCGTCCTTTAACCTGTTCGACCACGTTATCTCAAACAAATTTCACAAAATTCTAATTTTAAATTCTCTTTATAGCATTTTCCCTCGAAGACCTTGCTTCACATTGGTATAAGCATTACGATCCATAAGTGACATTTCATTAAACTCTTAATCAGTGCCCAACCCATCCTGCTATTTAATCGTCTGAGTGAGACAGAGGGTGAATTCGTTAAGTCCGCGGCTCATCGACCATTGGAACCTGACTGTACGAAGTTTCAAATTCAGGATATGAAAACATAGCACCGTTAGGAGGAGCTCTGGGCCGGTTGTTTTCAATTTAAGGCCCCGTTGAGGCGACAGCGAAGGACAAGGTCCAATGGGCTGCGCGCTGGGAAGTCCGATGGATCCACTCAAGAGCGGAATGATCCGAGAGGAATGAATTGTGAATCATCCCCGGGGGCTAAAGGGTCCCACTGTCTACTGTGGTGGTCACTGCCGGGAAGGGGGCGGGGGATGGGGGCGAGGTAAGGAGAGGAGGACCTTCAGTCGGCCGATGATACGGACGGAAGGGCCATTCTCTGCGTCACCACCGAGGGTCAAGGCATTCCCCCCCCCACCATCGGTGTAATCATGTTCTCAGGGACCAATACGAGGTCACATTGGAGAAATGTGTATCTGAAGTCATCGGGAGCCTTCTTTGAATTACGTAAGGTCTTTTTCGACATTTTTAAACCACATTTTTCCTCCACCCTTCTGTAATAATTTGTAAGACATGTTTGTGTCACGAAATTATCGGCGCTAATGCCAATGTCAAACAATTATCGCTAACACGACTCTTTCTTTTGCTAGAAGAAAAGAAAGAGGCACATTTAAATTGGATGTGAGAGCGTTTTTTCACAAATGATTACTGAACAGCTCAATTACGCGTTGGCAGTTTGCAATGAAATAGTGCTCTACCTTGAAAGAGACATTTAAGTGGCATTTGAAAGCATTAAGAGAAAGGAGATTAAACTTTCGAAACTCTCCACCAACTTGATAAATGCTTACATGATTCACAAACGGTATTTTCATTTTCAAGCGTTCGGACGATGTTGAGTTTGGAAGAAAACGCTTTGCTTTTCCACGGGATCATCATCATCAACATTTTAATCCTAGGATTGGTTTACTGCAGCCCTCCATTATACTCTATTTAATGCCAATTCCCTCAATCCCTGATACCTTCTATTTTTTACGTCCTTCTTAATTTGTCCTATGCACATGTCTCTTGGTCTTCCTCGCGGAATCTTCTCTTCTATATTTCCTTCTATTACATTCCTAGTCAATCCAATTTTCCTCAATGTGTGTCCAATCCATCTATTTCTTCTTTGCCGTAGAGTTCACCATGTGGTTCTATCCTCTTCTGCTCTTCTATATACTTCCTCGTTCCTTAATTTGTCTGTCCATTTACTCTTCATCATTCTATTCCAGTACCATGTTTCCAAGGCTTCTCTTCTTCGCTGGTCCACTTTTCCAGGGTTCCAAATCTCAGAACCATAGAGCGCCGTGCTCCACACGAAAGTCTTGACGCATTGTTTCCTTGTTTCCAGCCTTAGGTTCCTTGAACATTGTGAATGCCTCCTCTTCATGAATGCGTTCTTAGCTTGGGCTATTCTTCACTTGATGCCGGTCGAACTTCTTCCATCCCATGTTATGCTGCTGCCCAGGATTAGATGAAGGATTCCATTTGCTCTAGTTTCACCCCTCGAATTGTGAGATCTGCATTCAGCTTCTCTCTTCCGCACACAAGAATTATAATTTTCTCCTTATTGATGTTTATATTATATTCCCTCAGTACTTGGTCCATAGACTTATAGTTGCTTGCAGGTCCTTTCGCGTTTCCACCACTACTGCGATGTCATACCGGAGCATGTTGATTTCTCCATTTACCTTGACTCCTTTGATCCCAATTCTTGTGTTTCTTTCATTGCCTCTTCCAAGTATACGTTGAATATTGTTGGCGAGAGGTTGCATCCTTGTCTTACTCCTTTTGACTTCTATTTTTCTTCTATTTTTCGTTTGCATTGTTGTAACATGATTCTTGTAGAGGTTATGGATAATTCTTCAGTCGTTGTAGTCCAATCCAAGCGTCTGTAGTATCTTCAATATCTTGTTCTATTCAATGTTGTCGAAGGCCTTCTCCAAGTCCACGAATGCCACATGGCTGATTCAACTCTGAAGCTGAGAATTGCCCCTCTTGCTGCTCGGTTTTTCCTGAATCCAAATTTGTTTTCTGAGGGGTTTCCTTCTATTCTTCGGCTAATTGTCATAGAAAGGATTTTTACTGCTTGAGTGACCAGGCTCAATGTTCCATGTTCTTCGCCTTTATCTGTTTCCGGTTTCTTCAGGCATCATTATACTTTTATACAAATATTGTAATTTTCTCGAAGTGTTCTCGTATCTTACCGCTGTCGTAGCTATATTCGATTATTTCATAGAGGAAATCCTTTGCTTTGACCCCGAGTGCCTTGATTATTTCTCCGTTTATTATGTCAACTCCTGGTGCCTTGTTTCTCATGCCACGGCTCTCTCGAATTCGCTCCTTAATATCTGCGAAACCCTGCCGTATTTACCTATCATGCTTTCATCTTTAATTAAGCCATTTTCTAGTGATTTGGAAGATTGATAGAGAAAGAATACTTCAATGTATTCTTTCCATCCATTCCCAATGTCTTCATCATGTATTAGTATTTTCCCATTAGCGGCTCGGGTGTTTTGCGATTTTGTTTTTCTTTCCCAGAATTGCCTCTTCACTAGTTTATAAGCCATCTCACTATTTCCCTTTTTCATGTTGTCATAAATTTCCTCGCAGCAGCTTTCTATCCATTATTCCTTTGCCTTCTTGAACTCTCGTATGACCTGGTTCCGCGACTGTTTACAGAGGTCTTCTCCTTCACTCTCATTTCTTGGATTCTTGTATTTTATTTTTTCGTCTATGAGACCTCTTATTTGAGCTGTTATTCATGGCTTCTTATTTATTACGTCTTTAATCCCAAGGAACTCATCTGCAGCTTTGGTAATTATATTCTTCATTTCTTTACATCAACCGTCAGGGCTGGTATTTCCATTATTTCCTTCTACTTCCCTTTCAATGGTCGTGTTGAACTTTTTTATGGTGCTCTTTTCTTGTACTATCTTTGTGTTCCATCTGGGTTGTTGTTTCTCTTTCTTCAGCATCTTGTATGGCAGCCTGCTGTCCATGATCACAAGGTTGTGATCGCTATATATCTGCGCCGGGGTAGCTCTTACACTTCTTAACTTGGTTCTTGGTTCTCTTCCTGAAAAGGATATAGTCCACTTGGTATCGTGCTTCGTCTCCAGGCATCTTCCATGTGTATCTTCTTCTCGAATGTTGATCGAAGATGGTATTTGCCATTACCAATCTTTGCAGAATTCTATCAGTCTCTCTACCATTCAATCGTTTTCCCAATCGGAAGTATCCCACGCTACTTCCCTCTCGCCCCTCGCCGACCACAGCGTTCCAATCTCCCATTACTATAAGGTTTTCCTTCCCTTTTACTGTTCCTAGAAACTCTTCCAGTTGTCCGTATACTTCCTCTATTTCCTCATTTGGATGGCTGTACGCCGGCATATACACTTGTGCTATCACTGCATCCGTAGGTTCTGCCTCTAACTTTATCATCAATGTCCTTTCATAATATCGCCGGCACAATATTATTTTCTTTGCCCATTTCTTCCGGAGTATGATGCCTGCTCCTGCAATTTTCTGGTCGTCTCCCGAGTATATAGTATGACCCTGTAGCCGCCGCTCCGGAAGTCGTTCGCCCCAGCCCACTTAATTTCGCTCAATCCCATATACATTGATATCTCACATTTTGTGGAAAAACAAAGTATATTATTCCTCACTCGTAGTAGTAGTAGTAGTACTACGAGTGAGGAATAATATACTACTCATCGTGAAGTTTCATAAATTAACGCCATCCGCGCGTGCATACATTTCCTGACGGTCAAGGGCAATTAGAATTGTTTCTTCATGAAGAATGGCTGGAGAAAATACGATAATAAACCTTACGTAAGATCCCTCCTCCTAGACCCTGACTTCCCCACCAACTCCAGTGAGTTCACGTAATAAAATTACCCATCTCCACCTCTTCCACGGAAGCCTTACGTAATTAAAACGCACTCCTACGGATGCATAGGAGACTTTTTAATTTTTTTCCAACACGCCCAACAACACTCATCCAGCCGGCCGAATACGCGGACTCGCGTCTGTGATTGTTGTGTTCATCCGCGGAGATTGCCGCAGGGAATGTAATTTCCCTCTCTCCTCACCGCCAAACCTCCGCGGCGACCTTGTCCTCACGCCGCCTCCGCGCACCTCTTACTCTCCACTCACTCCCCACTCTACACAAACAGACACGATCCTGTTTCTTTTGATTCGCTTCGTGTTCGACTCGGCCACCGCCGCCGGCTCTCCGCTGGCCGCCGCCCGTCCATTTCCATACCGGGGCGTGATGAATGACTCCAGATCAAGCCGATAATCGGATGAGGAGAGGCAGTCGCTTTATCGCGAGGTGTTAATTGTATCCAATCCCCACCGCAATAAGTGTGCGTAATAATGAGTCGCCGGCCTTTCGCAATTCCCAAGTACGCGATGACCGCACCGGAAGAGAAAGCCGTCGGACACAATTGTTCACTTATGAGATGGTTGTTGAAATTAATGAGGCTGAAACCAAATATCGTTATCATTAGTATTTATATCTTAAAATTGGTTTACTGCATTGATTTTTTGCCTTTGTTGCCTTGCCAATTTGTTGTCTGTGTACTTGTACCTGTACTGGGTAAATGAAAGAAAAGGTTAAAAGGAAATGTTATTTTTCGCTGGTTAGGCCTCATTTATAGAATATGCCGCATGTACATGGGTTCCTCACGAAGTTGGATTGATGGCCGAATTGAATCGCGTACAGCGTAGAGGAGCTATATTTGTAAAACGTTGTTATGATAAACTTAGTAGCGTATCCAAAATATTCGAGCAGCTTGGGATCGAGATAGTGCGGGGTCTAACGTACTGGCTTCCCACCCAGAGGGCCCGGGTTCAAATCCCGGCGGTTTTGAATATTTGTCAGAGGTATCTCGATCCCAACTTGAGGTGCTTTGTGGAGGGCATTTTGAGTGAGCACGCCGTCCGTCGGATGGGACGTTAAGCTGCGGACCCCTTGGTGCCTTTCGTAAAGGAGTAAGCTAATGCCAACGCCGGGTTTCTCTCCACCCTTCATCCTTTCCTGTCCATCCCCTATGGCGCAAATGACCTCAGCTGTCGGTCGCTCCCCCTAAATACTACTATAACTCGAGCAGCTATGCTGGGAAACACTCATGGAGCGAAGGTTAAATTACAGATTGAAGCTCTTGCATAAATTAGGAGGTCTCTTTAGCAGTGATGTTGAAAATGTATTATTACCCCCATCGTACTACGGTAGGAGAGATAATGTAAATAAAATTAGAGAGATTAAGTGTACAGCAAATATATTGAAGATGTCATTTTTCCACGAACGATAGGAGATCATGGTAACACTGTTCGACCGCGCTAGGGGTTCATCTACATCTACATCTAGATCAATACCCTGCGAGCCACCAAAAAGGTGTATGGTAGGGGGTGCAGCACAAGGAGGAAAGGGTAAGGGATGAGGGTGTTAGGGTATTTCAAATGGATGGGGAAAGGTATGGGGAACCTGCAAAAAATATATATAAACATGCTCGTATAACCATGTGCAGTCACTACTTTGTAGGTTGATACTTATTGTGTCGAGCTGACTCCTGGGGGGATTTCGATTACAAGCATTCTGGTCTCTTATTGTTCTTGGAAAAAATGACCAATATTCGGGTTATATTCGGGTAAAAATTAGTCTGGTGTATATTCACCCCCTGCCACACACCCTAGCGGTGGCTTGCATAGTATTAAAATATCTAATTATTCAAATTCTCTTTGTTTTCCTCGGGGGATGTTTCCTCAATTTTCCCTTCTGTCATGTTTCTAACTAATCAATTAATTGCGCCTCAAAATATGTTCAATCCATTTAGTGTCTCTTCGGCGTGTAAATCTACACATGGCCCCTTCCTCTTCTGCCCTCCTATACACATCCTCGTTCCTCATATTGTCTGTCCGTTTCATCTTCAGTATTCTCTTACAGAACCATGTTTAAAAGGCTTTTAATTTAGATAAAATAACGCGCATAATACAATTACATAGTGTAACAAAAGAACATAATTTTTTGCACATTATTAAAATAATTGAGTATTAAATACAATACAGATTAATATAAATGCCTAAATATTACACAATTAAATCAATAATGTTTGAAATAATAGAGTAGAATAAAAATTGTCATGAAAAGAGTCAATGTAACATTTTGAGTACAGTTTACTCTATGGTCTCCATAATAATAATGGAGAAATATCTGTTGAGTTGGAAGTATAATTTAATATAATTAATACATAAATGAAATGTATCAATGTTAGCTAAATTTCCAGTTCTTATTAGAGGGAGGATGGCGAAATGACCAGCGTAGTTGCATCTCCGAAAACAGACGCTAAATAAAGATTGAGACCTACATGATTCTAGTAAAGTGTTGTGAAATACCAAGAGCAATTTGTTCCAGTAATTATCAAGGAACTACTGTCTTTCGTGCGAAGATAAACTCAATTTACTAAAGATCGTTTGCCGAGAACATTTTTCCTTGTGATTAATTTTTTCAAAACAACGAAGAAAAACTTTTGGTCGATAGAAAAAATTGAAACGAATTTTTGATTCACCGAGCAAACATTTGAATAGCACCCAACAATGGGTGACGTTTTGTTGTTGATGGGCATTTGCTCAATTGCTGGAAAAAAGATTTTTTCCTGTTCAACCATCAATGCTACACCTTCACACACATAGGAATTCAGTTGTTTTCGAAAGTGAGAAGTCACTCATGTGAATTTGAGGACAGCCCAACGGGGGGAAAAAAAGGAAACTCGTGGCGAGATGAAATGATCTCCATCACCGGAAACAAAACCGAGAAGGCGGAGAACGTCGACTTGAAGGCTTTTGAAAGAGTCCTACATCATTCTTGAGATTCTTCCGATGGGGTTCCCTTTCTATCGAAAGCGGTAAAAGTGGAAGTGAACGCTCCTCGACATTTACGCGAAGCGTGAGATCGAGTCGACGCAACAATGCGTCATTCTCGTTTAATAACATCGGAGGGACGGAAAAATATGGCGTTCAATAATGATTTGGGAAAACGCTGCGGTGGCCTCGATCGCGTGGCAGTGCCCTTGTAAATGGTGAATTCGAGAATCGTGAATTGGATTATAGGCCATCATGTTGCTTCAAAGTCACTCGTTTGATCTGAAATGGATAACACTTCGAGTCACAAAAGTTTCTTCAAATGATTCAATCATTGGTATTTCAATTCCAGGCTTCATCAACATACATTCGAATTTGTTCGATTATTAATTATTTTAAACAATCCTCGGCTTTCTATATTTTTCCATCTGAATATTTTTTTATTTTGATAATTTTTCAGAACTATTTCACGTTTAGTGCGAGCAAGATTCACTGAAGTAATGATAATGCCTTTCAGGCATTAAGATTCCTTCCGTGAGTCTTGCTCTATTTCGTGAATCCTTTAGTGAGTCTTACGCTATTATGTTATATTACCAATCTTTGTCTAATTAAAAAAGGGAAATCCATTTCCCGAGTGCGTAGAAATCAGAGAGTTTGGTGATTAGGGTATGATGGCCAACATATCCAAGGATCATCGCGGGGTTCGATTTTGTAAGTTTTTGAGCAAATGCCATAAATGATAAATGAATTATCAGCGACGTCATTTCAGTACATTCGCATTGTTAAACGTAAATGAATCTGCAATAAAACGCGCTGTTTCATTTCTATGCCGCATTGAAACATCGAATAAATTAATTAAATAAGGTGCGTGATAGCAAACAATGAGAGTATCAAAATTTTTCAAATCAATAACTATTCTTTAAGTGTAAATATTACCGATTTTTTCTAGCCTTTCATGTTTATGAGAATTGCAAAAACCCGGGTTAAAATATGAACAACTTATCCTTCAATGTGAGTCGTGGTGGTCATGTGGGTATAGAGCTGGACAACTGACCTTTAGGCTCCTGGTTCGATTCTACCCCTGGAAACCCTTGGATTTACCCAAGCTGTGTGATTTGAAGGGTATTAGGTCTTCCTGGGAAACTATTGGCGAAAGTACAGGGAACTACTGGCCCCCTTACTATTGTGTGTGAGTTTCACACTCCGTACCAGTGCTTACGAGTATTAGGTGAGCTCTACCCTCACCGATCAAACCAACCTTCAGGTTGGTAACTGTGGTTTTGCTATAATTCAGTGATATTCAGGAATAGGGAGAGACAGTTGGAGGAGGAGAGAGAGAGAAATTGTAGAAGTGGTGAGAATGGAATGTGTCGCCGGGGCAGAGAGGCTTCCACAGATTCCCTCCCGTCTAACAATAAGCCTGAGCGGGAACATCCGCCTCAACTTGTTAATAGCGGTTGGCTGAAAAAAACCTGGAATCTGCTGGTTGCTCACCAAGATTGAAAGCGTTTTCGAGAGTGTACCTCGTGGTTGGTTTCGCCTCACTACCTTCTTAAGGTATTGGTGAGAACTCGGTGATCTGTGATGTGATCTCAAAAAAATTGTACAAAAAAATACGAGGGTATATTTGACGGTTTAATTCACTTGATAACCTTTGTGCAAGACATAAATTCTCAAAACGATGTCACAGGAGGTTTTTAAAACATATTTTCATAATATGTTATGATAAGGCTCGAGAAACTATTAGCTACGTAACAATGATTTCGTTCATTAATGCTGCTTTGATTATTTTCAACAATAAGACAAGAATAATGATCGCACTCTAATAGGAAATTGAAAGATTGCCCCCTATAATCACCATAAGGAAATGATTGCCGAATTTGTGTACCTACCACCCATATTTGCTATACTTTGTGTTGATTGTGTTAATGTATAGGTACGTATTAGGAAATTATAATACGCAGTTGACCGCGGAATATGACACCTACTAATCCAGTTGAACATCACGCCGTCTGCAGACTTGATGTTTGAAAAAAATTACATGCTCATTTTCTTTATTTTTTCCTCATTTTTCGATGCTGTTTCATAATTAGTCGAGCTAAATCCATCACCAATTGGCATACAAAAATATGTACCAGCGTGGTGATTTGTCAAAATACATATTTGGCATGATTCATTTGCGTACAAGAACAAATGAACTAGTACTAAGGGACCTTATTATTCACACACACAAATTTTGCTTCTATATATATATATATATATCTATTTTTATATACATATATGATTTCGTCGAAGTAACACGGAAGTGTTGAATAACAAACTTTGACAGCGACAAACAATATAAGAACACATAAAAAGATCACTCACACGTTATTTCATGATCATTTCGACGGAATTCAGCTTATATATATATATATATATATATATATATATATATATATATATATATATATATAAACACATTCAAACACGAAATACTCTGTTCGTCTCCATACCAAAAAGGAAGACTCGTATTTTTCCACAGATTTTATTGTACGTTACCGTATAATAAAATCTGTGGAAAAGTACGAGTCTTTCTTTTTAGTATGGATATTAAATACTTCCATGAAGTGAAGCCTGAAACGATAGAATATATTCGCAAAACTGTGTTCGTCCTTTATATGTGTTCCTATCCCTTTTTCTTATATCTATTTCTATGTGAATGGGTACATATATATACATATATATATATATATATATATACATACATATTTAAATATATATGTATATATGATTACTTCTCTATCTTCCGATGAAGACGGAGCAGAATTCCGTCGAAATGATCAAGAAATAACGTGTGAGTGATCTTTTTATGTGTTTCTATATTGTTTGTTGCTGCCAATTTATTATACACATATAAACATATATAATTATTAAAACTTGTCTGTGTGAATAATAATGTCGCTTATCCTAGAATGATGATTAACTACACATTTTTTTATTTACGAGAAAATAACACTGGTTGAAAGCTTGAAACTTCGACGCGTTGACGACAATAAGGAACGATATATAGTATAGTATAGAAAAGAAATACGGACGATGATGGATTAGGATAAATTCTAATCTTACAAGACCGTTTAATGATGAATTCATATTTATTCAGTTCTCAAAGCCATGCGCTTTAGTTGATTAGAATTTAGTGGGCCTCCCCTAAAATATAGGCAATAAGTTGTGATTCTGCTCATTTGAACGACTCTGTAGAGTCGACTCAATCCCGTGAGCTGGTCGACGTTATCAGGTCTCAACAATGAGTCGGCTCTTCCCATCACAATTCCCCTATATCCTCTCTCTCCCTCATCATTCCTTCCCCTTTTTTTCCATGCCATGTCTTCCTTTTCTCACAGATTAATCTCGCGACCCACGGAGTAGACTTTGAAGTGCTCTCTCAGGCCTTGACGCGGAACTATCAGACCAGATTATTACAGCGAACGCGTAACGATCAGTCGCAACTAGCTCTGGAACGAGTGGCGAAATTGTGCACAGTTTTAAACCTTAAGTAATTTACGCGAAGTGTGTACGTGTCTTTGTTTAACTATTACCATTGACAAATGCGAGAATTTCACGGTGTCAAAATCATTCGCCTTGACCGGGAGATTCTATTTTTCCACTTAGAATTCAGTTCTCGCATTTGTGTATAATATCTGAGAGAGAATTCTCTCAAGTTATTCTTGCGTAATTTTTCGCGGTCTTATTTTTATTTTGTATCGTTCACACCAGCTAGATTTCTTCACCGGGCAGTGTTATCCGTTCAGCATTCCGCTTGGCAACGAGTAATTCTGCAGTTTTGGATTTTTTTAAAGGATTAGGTACTTAAAAAGTGCGGATTTTTTTGTGCGGATTCGTTTAAAACGAAAAAAAAAATTAGCACCCATATTGCCGAAATTGCATACTATTTTTTCTCATCGAAGAATGCGTATCATCTTACCGATGCAAATGGAAAATGTTAACAACTCCTTCTCGAAGTCTTGATTTTCCTTATTTTAATTGAAGCATCCATAAAAGAGTGTAGTTTTTCCATCTTCTTTAATATCGAGCTCGAAGACGTTTGTTTACGGCGAAAATCTGAAAATATCGTAGGGGCGTTACCGCATGGAGGAAGGTTATAGCACACACCGATACGTTTGCTGTCCTCCGTTGTCACCCTTAGAAATGGTAACCCTAGAGATCCGTGCTGTGAAACACTAGGACGTGCTGCATTAAAGACGTACTAACTCTGTCGTGGAGACAATACCAAGGTTGCCATGCCAATGCATCACTCAAGCATAGGGATTTCCGTCCATGACCCTTCGATCATCTCCGACACGTTACCGGAATCAATCGCCTGAGAAAAAAATTGTTCGCTTGAGATCAAGAAAATACGTGTCTGTAAATGTTGGAGATGGAATTGTGGTATTGTGAATGGGAACGTGTAAGGGAGGCAGTGTGTATTTGCAGTGCGCAACTTAAGAGCGGAAGTGAGTGTTGGTTTCATCTGAGGTCTTTGTTAAAGAGATCTTTCATCGAGGATGTTATCCGTTTCTCTCATTTTGTCTTAAAATTTCACGAGTATCCATTTCATCATTCGGCGGACTGTTGTATCAATTTATCAGGTGAAGATTCTTGAAAGGATGTCTTCGCTACGTAGGAACCAGGAACTGTCGAGGATCTTGGGCACGAGATTTTGTTACTTGTGTTCCTGATTCTATCGAGATGGAATTTTCGAAGCGTGTAGCAAAACTGGAGATTCATCGGACAGATTGGGTCGAATAATGGATTTATACGAAAGGATCATTGTGCCACACCCCAGAGAAGAACCTCAACTACGGAGAGGTTCCAAAGCAGAAGTGGTCACTGTGATATTCTCCGTGTTGTGTTCATAGCAAGCTGCTTAAGGGAGCATCCTGGATCCTGAGGAATTGTACTGCTTGCGCCTTCGGTGTAACCTCCAGACCAAAATGGATATGGGGGGGACTTTTTCCGGCTTTCAGCATGATCTTAAGCTAACCCATCCACTATCACGTACTTTGCTCTGTAGATATAGTATACCTTTCTAAAGGATTGCTACTTTGGCGTGGTGGAAGTGCCATTATTGGGTCATTAGATATGTGCTGGCGGTATTTGTGATAATTACACCTGGTAGAGTCACCCATGCCAAATGGATTGAAGGATGCGAGTCGGACGAAAGACAGACACGCAGGACCATTATCACGGAAGTAGGAAGTGATGAGGCGAATCATGCATTCCAATAAGATTCACGTAATGCCTGCACGAAGCATGAATTCGTCTAAGAGTTGTGCTAATATTCTCTGTTGGAAACTAAAAGGAAGAAATAAATTTGATTATACATAACATCGCGCGTGTCTCTATAGCTTCGTTATCAGTTTCTCGGTCAGGTAGTTCAAGGCTGCCGACTGAGTTGATGATTGTTCCACGCAGCGGGCAGACGAGGGCGCCAATCGCGGCGATCAGATGAAAGTGCGGAAGTGAACATCTCCGGGAGTGGGGGGACGGTGATGCGAAGAGGGGGCGGGCCTGGGGAAGGGATGGATGGGGGGTTGAGGAGGCATAAGCGTTGGGGAAGCCCAAAAGAAGATAAGACATTCGATATGGACCAAAGTCGGGACACATGATGCTCATGCGGAGTTTTCCTGCTGGGCGAAGTACACATATATGTCATTTTTTGTACGTTTTTAATGCGATCAAACATCACTGTAGTTGAGAGAATACTGAAGTTAAAAAAAATTCTTTATCAAACTTCGACGACGACTAATGCTGTTAAATATTAATTATGTCTCACCTAAACTGGGCACTTTGTGCCCGTTAAATGGGAAAAGAGAGAGAAAAAAATTATCTTTTGTATGTTCTCTTAATCTATCACAATAAACCTCTGTCAAATTTACGAATGAACCTGAGTGGTTCTGCCTACCAAATTTTCTTTGACTCAGAAGTCATTGTCTCATTCTTGTCCGTCTACAGGGTGCGTTCCAAAAGTAATGCAATTATTTAAAAAATAATACATTGAAAAGATTTGCGCAAACACTAAAAATTCTTCAAAGCACTATTCTTGGGCCTCTACGCATTTTTTCCAGCGTCTCCAGTGCCATGAACGGCACGCGCCCTGGAAGGCGTTTTCGGGGACCTCTCGCAAGGTCTTCGTCACGGCTGATTGGATATCTTCTATGGACGATAAACGGGTTTCTTTCAGGGCTGCCTTAATCCGAGGGAACAAAAAGAAGTCTGCTGGGGCGATGTCAGGACTATAGGGGGAATGGGGCAGCGTTGGAACCTGGTGTTGGGCCAGGAACTCGCGGACTCGTAGCGCGTTGTGTCAAACACCTTGGTCACTAGCTTGGCGCACACTTTCCCCTAGGCTAACTCTTCAGTAACAATGCGAAACACAACAGTAGACGACAAGTTCAGTTCATTGACAGCCATTTTGATACTCATTCGACAGTAAGAGCCCAACAATCGTCGAACATGGGCCACTTTGTTGTCGGTTTTGCTGGCTGACGGCAGCTCAGAACGTTGTTCGTCATGAACCTCTTCCCGGCCCTCCTTAAAGGCCTTTAACCACCTAGAAACTTGTGAATACACCTGTCTCCCCAAGAGATTCAGCAAAAAAACTTAGTAATCGCATAACGTTGCTCGATCGTCGATTCCATTTTTTTCGTGACACGGTCGGCGCGCAGAGGTTTACAATAATTTACGTCCTGTCGCTTCCATAACTTGAAGAGCACTTGAGATCGGTTTTGCGGAAAAGCTTAGCGTTCCCCCCCCCACCGACTCCAAGTGGTTTAATTCCACTCAGATTATTAGGAGAGGCGCGGGAAATTCAATCTCATTACTATTGGAACGCATTATATATGCCATTTGAATGATTAATATAACTCAATTTTTTTCTTCTCTTTTTCTTTCTCTTCTTTTTTGTCTTTTATATCGTCGTATATACTAATTACGAGCACTTTAACTTTCGCGCTTGAGAAATAACCTACGTAACGCCCTCTCGTCATCGAGCGTAGTTCGTCCATCCATCGCAGCTGTGGTCATAAGGCGCTGCTGTAGCATTACTATTCCCAGGACCTGCTTTACGTCTACCCTTTACTCCCCGCGGATCTCAGTTGGAATATCAGTAATGATGGTCAGTTCACCCTAGTGTTGTACTGATTTCATGTAATGATTAAATAGAGTTATTGGTTAATAACAGCTACACAATTACGGGTCATATGTGAAAGTGCTTTGTGTTTGGGATAAGTGAAAAGGAGAAAAATAAACACACCATGTGACCAGCTGTATTAAAAAAATCATGTAAACTGACGAATAGTTTTTTTCCAACCATTTCAAAAATAAACAATTCTTCAATTTTCATCGTGATTAAACTACATCTGTCGCCATGTATTGTTTGTGAACATCGATAAGCATGTCGTAATGAGTTCCCAGAAATTAAAAGTATCTAAATCATTTGGCTCTAAGAATCTGCACCATACATTTCTATGTTTACGTGGCCAGAGTCAATGATACATAAAAGTATATACGAGGTTTCGGTCCAAGGTGAGCTTCTCCATATATCACAGTCAACATTCGGAATGCGTCCGCGCACTTAATTTCGTTTTTCACACAAAATTTGATACGGATTCTTTGATCCATTTTTTGGAACAGGCAAAAATTGAAGACAAGCCAAAACACGTCCAAGAAAAACAGCTGTCAAAAATTGACGGAAAATTCAAAATAACCGAACTTTTCGGCATAAGTGAGAGACATAAGTACCAACTTATCGCCACAAAAAAATCGAAAATCAAATATACTAAACCCGCGGAAATTAAAAATTCGCGTTTGAACCGACCCAGTACAAGTAAGGCATCCTTGTAGTAAGTCATCTATTTAAACCATGCTATTCCTGAACTTTAGGATAAAGTGCGATTTTCATGCAAAATGCAAAAGAATCATTAAATTTAGGATTTTCTGCGCGTGAAACAAATGAGTTTCATTTCGAACACATTCTAGCTCTCATTCTACGATAAACGTGAAGATCATGAAGGCGAAAATGGTCGCTAAGCCCAAAACAAGAAAAAGAAATCTGAAATTTTTTCAATAATCCAAAACAGAACTTTAGTAGGAAATGTAATTACGGGAAAATTAACTTCACAAGATGCTTTTTTCGTCATTATCAGGTGACATACGGTTCTGAAATGAAAAATAATGTTGGGAATTTTATCTCAAAACCAGGTTAGAGTCATTTTTGTAAATTACCAGAGCCGGTGTAATTCACTCTTAGGAGTCATAACAAGGAGAATGCCAGCGGATTTAATACGAGCAGTTCATGCCAACTGTACTGAACCGTAGGTGCATATGTACATTATTATGATAGGTGATGACAAAATATCTTTTGGCTCTGGTTGTAAAAGAGCGAAGAGAGGCATATTAAAATTGAAAAAGTCCACTACGAGGACCTGTTAAGATTTTTTTAAGTGTGCAAGCGGTGAGCATAAACAAAGGGTTCTTTCGGGAACATATTGTCAATTTTGCAAAATAATATTTCATCTCCTCACAATAAAAGTTACGCCAGATACGACGATGACAATTACTAAAGTGACAATTACTAAAGTGTTTGACGTCAAATCGGGACAATTAAAAGTGTGACCGATGTTACAGGACTGCAATGAAAAAAGCGAGGGAAAATAAAAAAAATATTTTTTCATTCGCAAAAAGAAAATTGTATGTGTATACACTTAAAATCTTAGGACTGTTGCAAACTTCAACTCTCTTCACTCTTGGTGTTTTGCTTCATTATCAGAATCTGCAAAATTGGATGAAATGGACCGAGAATGATTGAAAGATCAATTTCAATCGACAAACACTGATATGGTTTTTACTCTTGAAACATTCAAATGCTACATTATACTGAATAAAGAATATTCTGTTTATCAAAATGGAAGGGATCTAGTGAAGTATTTGACTCCCCCGAACATGTATGTATCCATTTGTTCAATAATTAATTATTGTACAACGTTTTTCATACAAATTCTTCATTACGAATATCCCATGAAATGAGGAAAGATCTGGGAATATCCACGAGGATGACTCTTTAGGACTTAACCCTGTGGATATCCCATGAGATACTTCTCTCACCATAAAGAGTGAAGATTCTGCTACATTCTGAGAAAGAAAAATCTTTCCCCAATTCGCCCCACCCCCCCATCTCCTCCTACGGATGAGATATGCACGCTTGATAAAGAGAGGTAGCTGCCGAGCGTGGAATTCGGTCGAGGGATCCTTCTGTTATTGTCCTTGTCGATCAAAACTACATGACCACCACGGAGAACTTTACGTCAGCGTTTAGACCAATGTTTGTACATTTCAAGGAACAAGTAAAAGTCACGTCCAGGATAGTCATGTTCCCTCTCCAAAGGAGATAATTCAATAGGAAAAATCGCCCTCCGTGGTCTCCGGCTGGTCAGCCACTTGGAGCGGAAATATTATCTGGTATTCTCTGGAGAAAGTCGACTTTCCAGAATCTATTCTGCTGCTCTTGTATGCGTCACTGTTTCACACGTTCTTGGACTCTTTCTCCCCTTTCCCTCCCCCCTCTGACGGAAGAGGAAAAGATCCTTTCGAGAAGATTGTCAAAATATACTGACTGACCAGAATAAACCTATTGTGCTCGAGAACGTTCCCCAAAAGTCATTTATCTACAACGAGAAGTATTCAAGTACTGAAACCTCCTATTGGTTTTCTGTCGAAATACTCGCACCGCTAGGTTGAAGCTTATGTTACATGTCAACATAAAATCCCTGTAGACGTGTACGTTTTCAAAATTTTGACATAATGATTCCATGGCCATCGAGAACGCTTCCGAATAGGGGGGGGGGTCCTTTTTTCCCACTGGAAAAACCAGCTGGTCCGTGGTCGATGCTTCTTGGGGTCGCTACCTACTTGCGGACTCTTAACCTTCTTCAAACTATTACGCACATTTTTTGTGCACGTCCATGACATCAGCGCATGCCTCACTCAATTGACGATAAATTTTTATTGGTGTGAAACGACGCAATTGGAGAAAACGGATGATTATACGCACGCATGTTCTTATGTAATTAAAGACCCCAATTGAAGTGTTGAAAATTCTTCTCTCTCTAGCGAAAGCTATACGGACCCTGTCTACTGAGCGATGCTGTCGCCTATGTCTTGCATTTACGAAAATGAATCATTTTTCCGTATTATTAAGGTCAACCACCCTTTTCACCACCAGTCTCGAAAAAAATTGGTCAACCTTAGAACTTTACAGAAATTCGTATTATTTATTTTCCCCTAAATTTACGACTGTGATCCAAAAATGAATTTTGGTGATTCCAATTATGCACATACTTATTATACCCTTATAAGGTTTTTTTTTCTCTTTTTATCAAGGAATGTGCGTGGCCTTAGAACTCTCACACGCCTCAGAAATCGTAAATTGATCCATACGATTGCCTCTCTCTCCCACACTCGCAATTGTAGTTTCTTGACCGGCAGACTGTTTGTGGGCATGATACAAGGTTTTTTTCCCCGGTGATTTGTAAGTAAGGTACCGAATGGTTAAACATCTCGTCACATAGATTCAGTTCACGTCCTTCTAAACGAACTACGAGTATTCTCCTATGTACGTGGGTATATGAGTTCCCCGACTATTTATTGAACGCACCTCGTACTTCCTCCTCTTTTCTCATTTTTTGCGTCGATTTAATTCTCATTATTCTCCTCCAGGATCATGTTTCAAAATTTATTATATACTTCGCTGGTCTCCTTGTCTCTGGTCCGTAGAGAGCTAGTAATAAAAAAATAAGAGGTAGAGTCATCTTGATGTGAAATGACAAAGGAAATCTAAGGTTGTTCACTTGAAGATGACTTTGTAGTCAAATCCTCGGTTGTGAAAATAAATATTTCTCTGGGTAAATAATACCAACTGTTTTCCATTCTCGATGATCAAATGTGCTCGATTTACGAGTGCTTAAAATTAACTGGTCATGTGATATCTGATTCTGGTGTCGCGCATGAGTCTGGTGGAGTCTAATATTATAACTTTAGATTGCGATAAATAGGAAAAATTTCTAAGATATACCATATAATTAGTACGTTAATTTCTTTTTGTGGGTGTTGCTCAGTTCAATAAGTCTATTTTCCCGTTTACCCGACCGATTTTTCTCGGGATTCGGGAACGGGAAGGCAAAAAAAAAATTACCGAGAACGGCGGGAAGGTATTCCCACTAGAAAACCCATACGCATGTCTATGTGAAGACTTACTGTTGCGGGCGTTAGAGGGTAGACCATATAGCGGGTTGGATTGGTCTCATCCTGATTTCATCCCTGCAGTAACTGCATTGATTCGTGAACTGTGCAATAGGACTAATGAATTTTACAAATGGGATACAATGAGTTCGAACAATACGCGTACTGAATATGTATTGGCGGGTAGTGTGTGTGTTCATGAAAAGCCTACCCTAAACGGCACCCTACCCATGAAAAAATGAAGTGTTATATCCCGAAATGGGGTAGGTCGGGCGGGTCTTGGTAGTCCAGGGGGTAGAGCGTTGGACTACTGACCGGAGGGTCCCGGGTTCGATTCCCGGGCAAGTCTGAGCACCTGCAGCTCCACCCCAGCTATGCGATTTTTCGGGTAACAAGTCTTCCTGGGAAACCATAGCCGGCACAGGGAAAGGAACTGGCCTCCCTACCCTGATGTGTGAATTTCGCACGCCGTCGGGCTTAATACTGTGTCGCAAGGGGCGTTCTACGGTGCGACACAAAGGGTATCGGGGAAAGTCATAATAACTACACCGAGTCTTACCCAAACAATCGTTTATTATACAACATACAGTTATAATGCACCATTTTCAAAGGTATACGCAACTTATGGATGGTTAGACCCTCAGTAAACCAACGCGCGTCCATCGGGAAGGAAGGGAGTATGGCAGGGCGGACGCGGTCACGACACGCATAACCTAGGCAGAGCCCTCGTCCGTCGGGAAGGGAGGGAGTATGGCAGGGCGGACACCCCTCGTCCGTCGGGAAGGAAGGGAGTATAGCAGGGCGGACGCGGTCACGACACGCATAACCTAGGCAGAGCCCTCGTCCGTCGGGAAGGAAGGGAGTATGGCGCGACAACTGGGTGAACTCTACCATCACCTACCAAACCGACCTTCGGGTTGATTACTGTGTTTATGGTTTTTTTTAGCCACCCAGGCGATGCTTACCCGTAGCCGTCCCGAATTCACCTTCACCACCCCTCCGATGGACGCCACCGACGAAAGGGGCCACGCCATTACGTCGCGCGCCTCCTTCCTGCCTTTTTTGGCGGCATTCAACCCCGCCGCTCAGCGATGGTTCTTCTCCTTACCTCGCGGGAATTAAAGGATTATCGCCCTATCTATCCCTCTATCATTTCCCAACATCATTCGCACGTCCGCGACGCACCGCGAGCTGATCTCGAGAGAAAAGAAAGCTGGCCAAAATTCGTTATCTTCGTTCTTCTGGTCACTGGGGCAACAACATATTCATTTTTGTTTACACTCCCATTTTTCGAGCTCCACTTTGATTTCGTCGAGTATTTAGGTCAAACTTGGACTACACGAGAGACAGAATGACGGGAGCAGTCATTATATCATTCCCTACTAATATTAAAAACTCTCATAATTCAATTTCTTTTAATTTAAATGGTGCATTGTTAAAAAGGGAGAATGGATAAAATTCAACAGGTTTACGTTCCAGGCAGACTTGGTCAGCAGTTGGAAACGGTAATTGATGATTAGTATTTACGATCAGTATCGATTCATCCCTATCGTTTAGTTGCTGGCGCCAAACGTCGACTTAATGCTGGGGATTATTAAAGAATGGGATTAAAAGAGCAGATTTATTGTTAGGGGGAAACGACCGACAGCTTGGGACACTCGCGAGACTTATCTCCCGGGATATGGGGTAAATTTGGGAGAATAATGATTCGCAGGGTATGAAGGAAGAAAGGTGGAATCCCGACTTCGGCATTGGCTAACTCTAATAACGAAAGGCGCCAAAGAGCCACACAATTTAACATCCCATCCGACGGACGGTGTAATCCACTCGAAAGTGCTCTCTCTCCATACAGCACCCCGACAAGATATCGGGTTTCTTCTTGCAAATTCTGTCGTCGCCAGGTTTCAAACCTGGACTCTCGAGGTGGGAAGTCAATACACTAGCCATGGCAAATCCCAATCCCCTAGAATTAGAATAAACGGTAAATGTTTACCGAAGGTAAAAATCAGTTAAATTCATTTAATTTTGCATTATATTTTGCAAATCATTACAGTACATACTTTAAAATGTATACAGTCTACTTGCAATTTACCCTCGAGTTAACATTGTGGATGCCTTCATTTCATACTTTAATTTACTCTATTAGGGTTTTCACGCTCCTAATACTGCTACCAAGTGAAGAGCTTCATATGGATTACAAGTATATCCTAATTTAATCCTGCTCTGAACATGTCTCTTCTAATGCAGGTCAAAGAACGTTCGTAATATCCCAATGCCTACTGTCAATGTCTCTGACAATCGACCAATTCGCAGAACTACTGCCTTCAATGCAACGATTTCAGAGCGTAAAAATCATTCTCCTTGACCGGGATTCGAATCCGGATTCCTCGATGTCCGGCCGAGTGCCTCGATAGCTTAACTGGCTAAACACAAAGCAAGAACCGGGTTCGAATCCCGGTCAAGAAGAATGATTTTTACTCTCTGAAATTGTTTCATTGAAATGCATATTAGCGGATGACTCCGTTAAAAGTTCCTGTTGCAGTATAGCGGCTGGAACATCATCATTACAGTGATATTCTCGGCCAAAAATCCACGAAAAAGCAGTGATTAGTGTGAGCAGTTGCATTATCGTGGTGGTGCAAAAGCAATAAATTGTTTCACCACAATTATGGGCGCTCTTTTCGTGTTGCTTCACGCAAACGCTTTTGAATTTGTAATTACTACTTTTTATTGATCTTTTGACCTTGTTGCAAGAACTCGTGGTGCATTATGCAATATACGAGGGTCATCCGGAAAGTAGTACCCGTTCGTGAAATACAGACACAAAAGTAAATATTAACAAACATAAAAAATTTTATTTGAAAGAGGATACTTTAAACTACTTCTCAACATAATCTCCAAGCAAATTAAGGCATTTGTCATAACGTGTGACAAGTTTCTGTATTCCTGCTGCATAGTCCTTCGCCGCCAGCTCATTGAGATACGCGAGGGACCCATCTTGCACAAATTTTTGCATAATGCAGATGGTGTTTAACAATTTCATGAACAATTGTTCGAGACACATTGGGAAAATGCTCACAGATGTCATCAATTGTGACGCGCCGATCGTTCCTCACGAATTCGTCAACTGAGCTCACCAGTTGGTCTGTAATGACAGACGGTCTCTCCGAACGCTCATCGTCGTGTGTGTTCCCCCTCCCCATGTTGAAGTTGCGACACCACCGCCGAACAGACGACTCGTCCATTACATTGTCTCCATACACCTCCTTTAATTGGCGATGAATATCACATGGGCGAACGTTTCTTGCATTGAGGAATTTAATCACTGCCCTCACTTCACAACTGGCGGCGTTCTCAATTTTTTTAAACATTGTAAACAATCACAGAAACAACACAGGCAATGCTAGCGTCACGCAACTTGGCTCAGAGAAGGCAGACAAGCCACTGAAGCTATCTGACCTCGTCCAGCGGCTACTCGCGTCGTCAGCACTTCATGCGGCACGAACGGGTACTACTTTCCGGATGACCCTCGTAATACTTCAGGTGTTCCTCAGGGAATGGTCATCGGACCTCTTTCATTCCTACTTTAAGTTAACGACATGGACTCCGTGGTCACTAGTAGGATACGTTTTTTTGTCGACGATGCAGTGGTTTACCGTTATATCCGTAATCCTGAGAACACAGCAGCTTTATCAGATAACCTTAATGCTATACAGCGCTGATGTGACACTTGACAATTAGAATCAGGCTAAAAAAGTACGCCGTATTCATAAATTTTTGGAAAAAGAGCGATTCCCACCCGAATGCGTGCAGCGCAGGGGAACTAGATTCGTAAAAAGGTGCAATAAAAAATTGATTAGCGTATCCAAAATATTAGAGGGGCTGGGCCGAGAATCGCTCACTGAGCGAAGGTTAAATTACAGATTAAACTTCTTGCAGAAATTGGAAGGAGGCGTTTTTAGCAGGGATGTTGAAATTGTATTATTGTTCCCATCGTACTACGGTACCAGAGATCGTGTTAATAAAATTAGAGAGATCAAGTGTAGAACAGATAGATTTAAGATGTCATTTTTATCCACGAACGATAAGGGATCATAATAGCATTGTTCGACCGTGGTAGGGTCATGTTTGGGTAAAATTATCCTGGTGCGTATTCACCCCCTACCACACACACTAGCGGTGGCTTGCAGGATTTATATAAATAAAAATAAAAAAAATATTTATCAAATTGCAAAATTCCCGTTTATTTTTTCAAACACACCTCGTATGTATAGAATAGCAGAAGAAGAAAGGAGAACTGTGCAGCAAAGAAGAACTATAAGGATTGGACACACCTCGAGAGACAATAATGGATTAGTTAGAAACATAACAGAAGGGAAAATTGAAGGGAAGATTCCGGGAGGAAGACCAGGAAGCAAGTACAGCGGACAAATTAAGAAGAACAGAAAGAGTAAAGCTATCAGGGGGTGCGCGAGGGATTTTTAACGCTAAACAGAGAATAATGGAGAGGTCTCCAGCAAACCAATATTAAGATTGAAATTACTGATGATGATTAGTTTGTTTACTCAAGAACAGGAATAATTTTTCGATCTCTTATTCTCAAATTTTATCACTTTCAGCGAAATCTACGTTTTAATACGTGCTGAAAGTGTTCTATCTCATCAGTTTAGAAGATATCATCCTCCTCCTCCCCACACCCTGGTGAATCGAACCCGATTGCATAGTCCCGCGCCCTTCACCCCTCTCTCCCCCCCACATCTTCCCTTAACCTCATCCCCCACGGCGAATGGTGCGCAACCGGGGAGGGGTGGCACTGCCTCCCCCTCCTCTCCACCCTTGACACTCTCGATTCCGCCGTTCGCCATAAGTGTCTCGCGCGCACACGCCTCCCCTCCCTAACCTAGCCACTTCCCCGAAAGTGAGGGGCGAGGACAGAGCGGAGTCACGGGCAGCGGAGCGCGAGTTCACGGCCGATTAGCGATCCGTTGCCGCGGTCCGTCGCCTTGAGAGGTGGGGTGGGTGAAGTCACGGGGAAACTGCACGCGCGCCGCCATCTCTGTCGCTAGCCACGGGGGCGACTTGGGAGGGGGGAAACAGACACGAAAGGGAGTGGGCGGGACCGTTTCGTTAACTTGTGGGAACGCCCAAATCGACCCCCGCGCAAGAAGCAGGGCCGGACTCAAGTCGGCAATCGCCGTCACCTCCCGAGTTCGCACTCTCGTTTATTTCAGCAAGTTCAATTTATTTCCTACGTTTGTAGATCTATTAACCCTTGCTTTATATTATTTCTCAGTCCCCGGTAATTTGGATTGGTGGATAAACTTATTCGGATTCGATTGAAAGTGAATATAAATATGTGAAATATATATGTATATCCAAGGTCGTTTTGTCTTTCTAGTCTCAGCTTTTAATTAGTTTCCATGGGAACCACTCTGTACTCATTTTGGATATTTTTATTTATTTATTTTAGTACCCTGCAAGCCTCCGCTAAGGTATGTGGCAGGGGGTAAATACACACTAGATTAATTTTGACCCGAATATTTTTACCCCTACTGCGGTCGAACATTGTTATTCTGATCCCTTATCGTTCGTGGAAAAAATGACATTTTCAATATATCTGTTCGACACCTACTTTCTCTAATTTTAGTGGCATGATCTCGCCTACGATGGAGTAGTAATACATTTTCAACATCACTCCTAAAGAGACCTCCTTCCGATTAAGGTAAGACCTTCAACCTGTAATTTAACTTCCGCTCCGTGAGTGTTTCCCAGCCTAGCTCCTCTAATATATTGGATACACTGCTAAGTTTATCATAACAGCGTTTTAAAAATCTAGCTCCTCCACGCTGCACGCGATCCATTTTGGCAATCAATCCAACTTTGTGAGGATCCCATATACTTGCAGCATATTCTAAATGAGGCCTAACCAGCGAAAGATAACATTTCTCTGAAACATTTTCATAACAATTCCCCAATACTCTTCCGATAAATCCTAATTGTTTGTTTGGTTTTCCACGTATTCCCGGCACGTGTTTCATCCAGGAGAGGTCGTGAGTCAGGGTTATGCCTATAGGTGTCCGGTGATAGGTGTTGTTTTCATTTCTCACACTTATCCAACTCTTTAACTACTCTACTTCTTAGGAATTAGTTGGATTGGACAATCAGGGTGCGATGAGACAAATGGACACCATTGCTAGAAGGTCCAAGTACTCGTTCTTTCCTCGTAAGATACGCAGTCGTAATAAAATAACACGTAACCCTCTTTCAAATTTAATCCAGAAAGCAAAGTTTTAAGTTTTATTACAAAGTATCAATTATTGAGGGATATAAATGAGTATTTATGGCTTTCCAAAGTATTCGTGTGTTTATGCATTACATTTGAATATTTATTAATATTTTTGCTCGGTGCGTGGCTTCTTATGGTTCAAAAACATGGTCGTTGAGTCAAGTGGATAAGCGTAGGTTTGGAGACTTTCGAGATGTTCGTATGGAAAAGAATTAAGAAAGTTAAATTGAAGGAAAGGAGGACAAACGATGAATTTCCAGCCATACTAAGGGGAGCGAGACGAACAACAGTTGGGAAAAAGAGCAAAGAAGACAGGGGAAGTGGATGCAGAAGATACTGAGAGGCAATGAGATGCTGGAAATGGTAATGGAGGAGTGAATGCTGGGAATGCGATATAGATGGGGGCAAGGAATTGGCATTTTGGATTGGGTTCAGGCAGAATTGAGGGACATAAGAAATAAACAGAGCTAAGGTACGAATCATTTTTATTTTGAGTGAGTTAATTTGTCAATCTTTTTTTGCGTCATGTTAGTACAGACGTAAGAGTACTCTAGTTAGTACTACCGGGGTCCATCAAAAAACCTTCCCCAATCCAGTAGGTTACTTTTAATAAAGTGAGTATTTATGTACGGCGCATATTCATCCATAAAAAGAATGGTTCTGGCGAATATTTATCTATAAAAATTATGGTTCTCCAATACCCTCCGCCACACACACAGTCGGCGATTTTCGGGGCATTATGTAGATTTATTCGCACTCCATACTTGCATCCATGACTTCTGTTGAACCCATTCCTTCCTTCATTACGCAGAGCAGGTCGGAAGAAATTTATGAATGTGATCAAGTTTCCTGATCTAAGATATACTCACGCTTTCTTGACTTAACCCTCCCTAGAATTAAACTTTGTGAAGGGCGTTATTTTTTTAATACGCATGAAGATAATGGGATCGAGATTCTGCTGTGGCTACCGTACTGGCTTCCCACCTAGGAGACACAGGTTCGAATCCCGGCGTCGTCGAATATTTTTCAGTGGTATCTCGATCCCTACTTGAGGTGCTTTGTGGAGGGCACTTTGAGTGAGTACGCCGTCCGTCGGATGGGACGTTAAGTTGCGGACCCCTTGGCGCCTTTCGTTAAGAGCAGACTACACGTAATTCCCACGCCGGGTTTCTCTCCACCCTTTATCCTTTCCTGTCCATCCCTAAACTACTACTAAAATACGAAGATAATGGGAGACTTTTGAGACGTGAGTGTGGGTGAAGAATGAAAAAAAGGAAAATGGACGGAAAGGAAAACAAGCGAGGAAGTGATAAAGGAGGGAGGATTGTTGGGAGGAATCCAAAGGAGGCAGGGAAGATGGATGCAGAGCATTTTTATTGGCGATAGGTTGTTGAACACCGTGATATAGATGGGAGGATGTTGGGCAAGCTGGGTAAGGGGCAAGGATAGAATAGGAATGTTGTACAGAATGAAGGGAGGAAGAAATTATGCGGAGTTGGACTCTTTCTAGTGTCGGATGATGGGTTGTGTGTTGTTAGGAAAGACGTGTAAATGCATCGTAGAGAAGGCGAGAGAAACTTATGAGGAAATTTACAAGAAGAGCAGAGGGAGATGTAATTGGACACATCCTAAGGTAAGATAGCTTCTCAAAGACTATTATTGAAGAGAAGGAGGAAGAATAGCAGCACCCAAAGATTGATTGACTATGAGAAATAGGTAGTTTTAAATGTCAGCGCAAGGAGCTATGAGGGAAAGGAGAGATGGGCCAATTTGAGCTATATAGTTTATAGAGCTGCTATAAATCATTCTTCGGATCGATAGCCCGAGATGTTGGTTATAATTTTGAAGCCTACGTGTGACCTTGCTTCTTTAAGGAGGCTGAATTGAGATATCACGTACATATCATTTCAATAAAATTCCCTTTCATTTCAGTGCACTCTTATCAAATGACGATGATAATACATAGTCTTCACGTGCTAATTTTCTTAGAAATTGACATGGACATTCTAAGACTTCAGGCATGCCCTTACGTATGGCAATGGAGGACCCACCATCACAAGATTTAGGGATAAATGGCGCAGAAATAGATACTCTTACGAAAAATTGATACCATGTGTGCATTTATGTAAAGGTGGCAATGGTGTTAACATAAAAGCACTTGCACGACTTTGTTTAAATGCTATTTAATTTATGGGAAAAACAATTAAAATGTCATATTTTCAAAAAATGGCACTTCAGTACTCATCCATAATAACATTTTGAGCACGATTCGAAAATCAATAAGTACCTCTAAAAGTGCAAAACATTGTAAATTCAAATTATATATGTTGACGAAATACACATGAATCGATGGAACACTCACTCGTCATCAATTCCAAGAACAATAAGTGACCAGAATGCTTGTAATCGAAATCCCCCAGGAGTCGGCTCGACATAATAAGTATTGACCCACAAGGTAGCGACTGCGCATGGTTACACTAGTATACTTTTATATTTTTTTTTGCAGGTTCCCCCCACCTTTCTCCATCCATTTGAAAAACCATAACCCCCTCATCCCTTATTCTTTCCTCCTGGTGCTGCACCCCCTACCACACACCTTTTTGGTGGCTCGCAGAGTATTGATCTAGATGTAGATGTAGATGAACCCTTAACGCGGTCGAACAGTGTTACCATGATCTCCTATCGTTCGTAGAAAAAATGACATCTGAAATATATTTGCTGTACACTTAATCTCTCTAATTTTATTTACATTATCTTCCCTATCATTGTACGATGGGGGTAATAATACATTGCCAACATCACTGCTAAAGAGACGCCCTTCCAAATTACCCAAATATTGATGTAGATGTAGATAAATTCATAAGCTAAGGTGACACAATGGCTGGTGTCGTTGCAACCTGTACAATGTACTCAAAAGATTACACTTTGTATTTCTACATAAATCATTTGTTTATGATTCCAGTCTACATAAATATCTTGCAGTTCGGTCTAAATAAATAATTTATGTGGAAGTACGAAGTGTATTCTTTTGTGTCGAAGATCGCTTCCACAAAGTAAATGCGGAAACAACATCATAAACTCCTTAATCTAGATAGGTAATCGAAGAGTACCACTCTCTTTCGTCATTTCCGCTTCCCTCGGACCCCAATGGACATTTTTTTCGTTTTAGGCAAGTTAAAACGCCCCTATTCCCGTAAATCACTTTCTCAGACATCAATTATAACCCATCAATCCATCGTATATTAAGTTCTTATTCTAAAAGTCCTTGAAATGTACCAAATCGACTGGAGTCCACATGTCGTGATAAGGAAATCGATCCGTGTTCCGCATAAAAAACCGTCATAGTCATAAATTCACTTTCGCCCGGATCGAAGGTTTTTCAAACTCAACTTTTTGGATATCCTAGTGACGACGATAAGTCGTGATTTTCAAATAAAAGCTCCAACTTTTCATTCGATCTGACGATTTGCACGCCGAATAATTGCTGCGGAGACTTGTGGGCGAAATGATATTTCGAGGACGAGTGATCGCCGTGCGAATTCTCGCAACGCCCTTGAATCGCAGAGAGAGAGAGAAAAAAGGATTGGTTGATGACTCTGCGTCGTGATTTCAGCCGTCGTAATTTGGTTCCTGGGAGATCGATAGGGGACGCCCCAAAGATCGCCCCTTCCCCTGTGATTTCCGATACATCGGAGGATATAAATTGAGAAGCCTATAATCTTGCTCCGGGACGGGCTACGTTGAGAAATACTAAACTGCAGTTTTGAGACTACACAAAATTACAGTGCAGTATTTGGACTACACAAGATTACGGTGTAGTTTTGAGACTGCGCAAACCTACAGTACAGAATTAAGATTTTACAAGACTACATTTTCATTTTTACAATACTCAAAAATACAATGCAGTTTTAACTAAACGATACTACAGAGTAGTTTTTAGACCATACAAAACTACAATGCAGTTTTGGAATTACACGAAAATTAAAAGTGCAGTTTTGAATGAAAAAAATGCAGTGAAAAATACCGAAGGTAAAGTCACAAGGGACCACATAATCTTTTTGCAATGTTTTCCTACTTAGATGAGTGGCTCAATTGACTACCACGTCTCATAGACGTAATTCAGTGATATTCTTGGCTTAGATCCTGTCATGTTTTCAGTAACATTCCTCTTAGAACGTTTAAAAACTTCAAGCTAGCAATGGGTCTCAGAAAAAATTACGTATGTGAACATTTATTTTTATCTTAATCGGATGCAAATGATATTCTTTCATGACGAATTCATTAATACTGGCTTAAACCGCTTATCTTACCTTCCCAAGCCACCAATAGGGTGTTCAGCAGTGGGATTCAACAGTAGGTATGCAGCAATAAGAATGAAATTTTTCTTCATGTTTAGTCACAATATATTTTTAATTATTCAAACAATGTAGATCGTGATCACTTAATTAGAAAATTAAAAATAGAAAATTTTATGAAAAGGTCAAAGAGAAATATCTGTCGCTGGTTAGGCCTCATTTAGAATGTCCTTAACTATATGAGATCCTCACGAAGTCGGATTGATTTCCGAATTAGATCGCGGGTAGCGTAGAGGAACTAGATTTGTAAAATTTTGTTATGGTAAACTTAGTAGCGTATCCAAAATATTGGAGCAGCTAGGATGGGAATCACTCACCGAGCGAAGGTTAAATTACAGATTGAAGCACTTTAGAGAGATTTAAAGTGTAGGGTATATAAATTTAAGATGTCATTTTTTCAACGAACGATATGGGATCAGAATAACAATGTTCGACCGCGGTGGGGGTAAAAATATTCGGGTCAAAATTAATCTAGTGTGTATTTACCCCCTGCCACACACCCTAGCGGTGGCTTGCAAGACATTTTGAAATACGAAAAAAAACAAAAGAGATATCCTTCCATTGGACGCAATAGACTCTCTCTGTGATTAAGCCTTTGCTCCGCGAGTGATTCCCAACCTATAGGTAGATCCTCACATAATTTTGATACGCTACTCAGTTAAACATAACTGCGTTTCACAAATCTAGCTCCTCTACTCTAATTTTTTAGTTTACGGATCGGCCTTTTACGAGTTAAGCCTTTCAGAGGAAATTATACGGAAAAATAATTTTCAACATGCGTTGTAATTATAACGCTTCCGGCTTTGAATAGCTACTGCCTTATTCACTGTCCACCTTGGATAGATTTTACTGTATAAACAGGTCTGAGAATGAAAACTGTAGATGTGAACGGATATTTTAGCAATTTTTTATATCACTAAATAAAAAATATTTTTCTGTTAAACTGGGAAACCGTTCTCAACGCAAATATTTTCAAGAAAGTTTACTGTATACCTCACTTTTTTCACCTTTTATACCGGCAACTGCATAAGAAATTGGGTCTTCAAGCGGAGGGAGACTAACACCCACCATTTTACGGGGATAACTTTGGAGGGCCTCAGAACCATAACATGTTATATTGAGAACTAATATTGTCAGGTCTGTTTTCTTGGAACACCGTGGTGATGAGATCATAAAAAAATCTGTTTATGTTCTATCCTCCGCTTTTTGACATTCTAATGACGCTCAAGCGTTTAAACTCCTAGTTCAACAACTAATAAACAAAGAAGCTGCGGGGGGAGGGAGTGTAATCTATTTTTTTATTTACAATTCTATCATCGCGAACCAATTGAAGATATATTTATGATCCATTAAAGATAACTCTGGATCAATTTGCACTGATATCATTTCATTTCACAACCAAATTTCAGCAAAACGTTGACATCACACTTTAGGTGACAGAGTCCCCTCTAATTTGTATTTTATATTAGTTATCTCGATTTGTGCCGAGCAATAATTTTTAAATTTATTTTCTATATTTTAGCACCCTGCAAGCCACCGCTAGGGTGTGTGGCAGGGGATGAACAAACGACTATCAGACTATCTTTGATTTGAATATGACCCTAACGCGGTCAAACAATGTTATTTTGATGCCCTATCGTTCGTGGAAAAAATGATATCTTAAATTGATCTGTTCTACACTTAATCTCTCTAATTTTATTCCCACGATCTCTCGTACCGCGGTACGATGGGGTTAATAATACATTTTCAACATCAATGCTAAAGAGACGTCCTTCCAATTTATGCAATAGATTTAATCTATAATTTAACCTTCGCTCCGAGAGTGATTCCCATCCTAACTGCTCTAATATTTTGGATACGCTACTTAGTTTACCATAAAAAAGTTTTACAAATCTAGCTCCTTTACGCTGCACGCGATTCAATTCGGCAATCAATCCAACTTCGTGAGGATCCCATATACTACCAGTATATGCTAAATGAGGCCTAACCAACGATAGGTAACATTTCTCTTTCACATTTTCATCACATTAACCCAGTACTCTTCCAATAAATCCTAATTTTTTGTTAGCTTGTCCGCATATTCCCTGTATGTGTTTCACCCAGGTGAGATCGTGAGTGAGGGTAACGTCTAGGTATTTAAATGAGCCTACACATTCCATTTCGGTGTTCCTGATGCAGTAAGCGTTCGGGAAAGAAATGCTCTTTTTCCAAAAATTCATCACTACGGACTTTTTAAAGTTATAAAGTAGAGACGAATTTGTGTCCATTTGCAACAAAATCTATAATTTCACAGCCAGGTTTCAACAAACCATTGTCATCAATCGGGTGTGACGCGGATGTCGAGTTGAAACACAGTGTTGTAATGGACAAGCTGATTAGAGTAAATTGATACAAAGTCATTATTTGCCCGGTATTTTTAATTTCAATTAAGCTATGACGAAGCCTGTCGATCTCGCACGATATATTGATTGCCTGCTTGATGAGCGATCGATCAAATGATTCTCAATTACGTGTCGTCTAAACAGTGAAGTTGAACAGAGGATTGGCCGTTTAAGGTGGAGTTGTCTCGGCAGGGCCTGGAGGGGAAGGAAGGTTGTGAGAATAGTTCCACCTCAAAGATGTGTGGGTTGATAATTTCCATTTTATCCTGTGCGGTGTCGAAAGAGGCAAGCATAATAATCTCTGCAGTGCGGGGAAGTTGAGTGAAACAGGTTCACAATGAGAGTAAACAAACATTCACGGGAATTTTCGGATCGCAAGTAATTACCTGACATAATACTCGTAATTCATTAAAAAAAGTGTAATTCCAAGATTATACCCGTAGCAACGGTCAATATTTTTTCGATAGAATTCTGTGATGACATTTTTCAAAGTGATAACCCTCAAATGGATAAATGAAGGCATGGGAAGATAATTAACACGCAAGAAAACAAAAAAGGTGTGAATCTCCGGAATTAGGAGAGCCAAGCTTTAATTTAAAGTCTGAGGGAATAAATTAGAAGAAATAGAGTGTTTGATATTTATTAGCAGGCAGTATTTTAGAGGAAAAGGGGAATTGTTATGTGAATAGTGGGTGAAAAATTGTGTTAGCAAGAGAAACAACTGGCAAGAAGCAAATTATTGATTCCGGGAAAACTGGTTATATATGTGTGGAAATAAGATTAATAATTAATAAGATTTTGATATTTTACTACCCTGCAAGTCACCAGTGTAGTGTTTGGCAGGGGTGAATACATACTAGACTAATTTTGACCCGAGTATTTTTACCCATAGCGCGGTCAGACAATGGTATTCTGATCCCTTATCCTTCGTGGAAAAAATGACACTTTGCATTTCCACTTCGTGGAAAAAATGACAAATGATCTGTTCTACACTTAATCTTTCTAATTTTATTGACATGATCTCTCCTACCACAGCACAATGGGGGTAATATCACATTTTCAACATCACTGCTACAGAGACTCCATTCCAATGTATGCAATAGCTTCCATCTGTAATTTAACCTTCGCTATGTGAGTGATTCCCATCCTAGCTGCTATAATATTTTGGATACACCACTAAGTTTATCATAACAACGTTTCACAATTATTGCTCCTCTACACTGCACACGATCCAATTCGACAATTAGTCCAACTTCGTGAGGATCCCATATACTTGCAGCATTTTCTAAATGAGGCCTAACCAGGGATATGTAGGGTAGCGTTTTATGGATGTGAGGCCTAGTTTTTGACGCAAGGGGATGAGCATACATTGGAGGCTCTTGATATGCTATTATGCCGGAGAATGAAGGAAATCAGTTGGAGAGAGAGAGAGGAAAACAAATGCCTGGGGTTTGAATATGGTGGGCGAAGAGAGGAGAGTTCTAGGGAAATCCGAAGGCGGTATACTATATAAACTGGGCGGAAGACATATTTGAAGATAGTGGGATGCTAAATGCCGTGAAAAGCGTTAAAAACGTTGGATAAGCGGTGAGGAGGAAGAGATAGGGAGAGAATAAGCTCTATGGACAAAATGACGTAAGGCAGAAGTTACGAAGAAATGATGAAAGAACAAATGTAAAGAAAGAGGAAGTTTTAGGATTATATAGTCATTAGGGACCGTCCGATGACTCCTAAATGGTTGTAATGCGACGAATGAGACTATAGACTTGTATGAAATGAATCAGTCGAATTTAAAGAGACTCGCTAACAGCCGGTGAGTCTATATCCTGTATTTATCTCCTGGAAGGGGATTAATTTTTCCTCATGGGCGTGGATTACTCCCTGGCGAGGGATTGGTTTCCTCCATCCAGATCACTCCACAGGATGGCCTTCTTCCACATTTTTATTTAATGTGAAAATAATTTTTGAATTATTTTGCCTCAGTGTCTTAGTCATAAATGAAAGGGTTTGGAGGGCAATTCAAGATGACGGTAGAATATATTTACGAGAGGCAAGATTGGAGGTAAAGAGGAAGAAGGAAGCTGGCACAAGGTGTCACCGGGCAATCATAGTCATGCTCTCAACGTCACGAACCCAAGCGATGTTAAAAACACAAAAGACCGTTGAAGAGCGTTCCATTGAATTCCTCCGAGGCTGACGCTTTGCTTGCGACTACTATTGAGGAGTACCATTGCGTTCTGCGTTCAGTATTCATCATCCACCATCCTTTCAAAAGACCTTAGAAACCCACGGTGGAGCGGCTGATTCTGCTGCTTTAACTGGCTAAGCGGTAATTCGAGGTCGAATCCAAGTTTTGGCGAGTAGTATTGGCATTGTGAGATTTCTAGAATTTACGCGGAATAGAAATGAATATCGGAGTGTGGGTAGGAGTGAGCACAGGTCAGAGGGAAGTTGGAGGTGAGACCTAAAGGACTACGTGGTGCATGGTGTACTTTTTAACCTCGTGGTGCGGAATCCTCCTCCCGATGTCCAAAAGGCTGGGGATGCGCGGGAACGGAGGGTATTAAATATTATAAAATAGAATTTTTAGCTATTTTACCCCTTGTTTTTAGGATCCTAAAGATATGAATGAACCCCCACAACCTTCTTGATCTTATGAAATTACCTACGATATAAATATTATGTCATAACAAGCTCTTCTTTTTTTGAAAAAAAGCGTATTTAGATCTTACGAAATCGTTTGCCACCACTGTTATGTACTGATCACTAAGATTACATGTTTGTATTGAAAAAAGTACGGAAACATTAATGGAGACTTGTTTTATTTTATTTTACTGGTATCAAAATACATAGAGTCAAATGAAACAAATATATTTCGATACCATTTTAACAGGATGATTAGGAGTTAATTAATTCAAATGTGATAATTTCATTAGTGAGCACTTCAATGTTGTGCTCTATGGTTATCAAAGAAAATTAAAATTCTTTCTTCATTAATGGAGAGGTGTAGAGATCCAGTTAGTAGAGCGTTGCACTACAAACCGGAGGGCCCGAGTTCGATTCCCGGGCATGCCTCTGACACGCTTCTAGCCTCGGCTTCACCCTAGCCGTACGATTCTACATCTACATCTACATAATACCCCGCAAGCCGCCGCAAGGGCGTGTGGCGGGGGGTGTTAGGTCACCAACCGTAAAAAGGAAAAATACCACATGCAAAAAAACAACACGGAAAATTACACCCACAGCAGCGCACACACTCATACAAAACGATTTTTCGAATACCAGATCTTCTTGGGAAACTATAGGCGGCAGAGGGATAGTAACCTCCCCCCTCACTACCCTGTTGTGAGGTATGAATCTTAAACGCCCTTGGGCTTAGTACTAAGTGAACTCTACCATCATCTATCCAACCGACCTTCGGCTTGATAACTGTGGTGGTTCTTCATAAAAAATTAGTTAAATTATCCAATTATGAAATTTAAGTAAGATTTCTCAAAAACGTCCAATTCTCCTACGATAAGCAATGATATGACCCTCCCTTCCGCCTTCAATACAAGCTTCTTAAAAAATATGACTTTGGACGTCCCCCCCCCTCTCCCTGGTAGCCTTGGATTGGTTGTTTACGCGAGGGTTTTTCTCCCCCCCCCCCTTGGGTAGTGAGTGGTTTCGGGAGTGAGGGAGGCCGGAAGCGATCTTTTGAAGGGCGCTCATCCAACCCTCGGAAATACACGTATACATTGCGGTGACTCTCATCATGAAGGAGCGGAATACATCCGGCACACTAAATTGGTTAGCATACAATTCCCAACGAAGCGGAACATAAGTGATTGAACGATTCTGACCGCGAACGATTATTCCTTTCTCCTTGGATATCCGAACACTGGCTAGACCATTAATACCTTAGGATTACACTTTCCACTGCACTCGTACTTTTAATAAAATTCACAACGGTTTCTACGTCCTTTTTATACAAATACAAATATGTACTTACTCTATACGAGGAAATAGGCTGCGAGGAATGAAAAGTTAAAGGTGAAAGGAGGGTGGAGAATTCGGGAATGGAATCCTCTTTCGATCTTATCTAAGATGGGTCAAGTTTGTCAGTTTAGGCAGTCTTATTCTTGTATTGTGAAGGGCCTAGGTCGACGGGTTAAAGTTTAATCTTAAAAGGGACGAGAGACGTATCATATATGTATGGTTTGTTGAACAATTTCAAACCTAGGTTATTAATCGTGATTATTCCATTAATTTGAACCATCTACATTACCCGAGACTCTCTAATTCATTGGTCTTTAAAGTCAAATAGGGATGAAGATTAATATTTGATCGAGAGATGCGATCGGTATCTATGGTGATAGAAAAAACAAAATGGCTGGTATAAGCGAGTGGCGCGGCCTTTTGCCGGAGATTGGGAAGAGAGTTGGAGCGAAGGAGTGAAGATGCAAACGTCGGGCGCCCACCCGGCATGAAGGGGGGGAGGTAAGAGAGTAGAGGGGACGGTGCGGGCGAATAGACCCAAAGGGAGTGGAGCGGCAATAAGTCCCTCCAAATGTTCTTCATCTACTACCCTCCATTCCGCCCCCGAAGTAGTGCCACCCCACGTCTTTCCGTCTTCCCCAACCCTCGTATTCGCACCGCCCATAGGCCATCAGTTACACAACCTTCACACGTCCACCGCATCTGATACAACATTTTAGGGGCTCTGCTTAAATTACGTTACAGTTTTGGTGGATTAGGAACCTTTTATGTAGGTTATTTATGGTGAAGGGATTGTGAGAGGTCATGAGAAATCTACGTCTACAGAATAACCTGCATGCCACCAGGAAGGTGCTTGGTGCAGGTGAGGTTTCCACACCAGGCAAGCACAGGACACGAACAAATAACATCACGTAAGACGAATGAGATGCAACAAGAGAAATCTGCTCTGGCATGCAAATAAATTAGCAACCACTCGTCGGGTTCAAAAGGAATGTACAGGAAACCACCATCATTTCTATTGAAATCATGCAGCCAGGGTGATACGTGTATATTAGGTATTATATTTAGCCACGAATACTTCAGTAAAAACTACGGTGACTACTTCATAACAACTAATTCAAAGTGCTAGCTCACGTAGCTCTTGGTAGACACGTGCGTGTATATATATATATATATATATATATATATATATATATATATATATATATATATATATAGTACAATACACAGTAACACACAATATAGAAACACAAAAAAAGAAGAACACTCACACGTTATTTCTTGATATTTCGACGGAAACAATCCGTCTTCCTCTGAAGATATAGAAGTAATGACTGCTGGAGTTGTTGAGGTGAGGGGTGCGAGAGAAAGGGAAGGGGGCCAGGAGAAGGGGAGAACGGGAGGCGAAGGAGGGGTGAGGGTGGGCTTCCACAAAGTAACAATTTTAGGCCACTCCCATCAGTGAACGACATTGAGGCCCGGATGCTGATAGGCCATACAGATGTAAATGAATGCCATTTCAAGTGTTTTTAATTGTATAGGGTTATCGGATGTGGGAAGGGAGGCCAGGACGGAAACATTGTAGCACAGGTTGAAAGGGGTATTATGATGGGAAGCATGTTTAGGGATGGGGAGACCCGCGGACGGGGAGGAGGGATTGCACGAGGCGCGGTGGTTATTAATCCTAATGTTAAGTGGTGTGGAACATTGGCCTATGTAAAATGACGGGCAGAGTTTACAGGTAAGAAGATAAACTACATTCTTGGAAGTGCAAGAGGAATAGGGGAAGGGCGGGAGAGAGTTAAATGGTGGGATGGAGTGGGGTGGAGTGGTGAAAATAGGGCAGGTTTTGCATCTTGCTCGATGACATGGATGACTACTATCGATGTCACCTCCCTATACACTTCCATTCCTCACCAAGAAGGCCTTTCTTCCCTACGTTACTTCCTCTCCAAACGCCCTACCCCTCAAATCCCCAGTACCGATTTTCTCATTGACCTTTCCGATTTCATTCTCACCCGCAACTCCTTTTCTTTTAACAATAACCATTACCTCCAGATAAAGGGCTGTGCCATGGGTAGCAGATTCAGCCCTTCATATGCAAACCTCCACCTTGGTGTCCTAGAAGAGAATTTCCTTTCAAACTATCCTCTGCAACCCCTTCTGTGGCTCCGATACATTGACGACATCTTTCTACTATGGCCACACAGCATAGATTCCCTCAATTCCTTCATCTCCCAACTCAACGATTCCTCATCCCTGTCTTTCACCTCGACCATTTCATCCTCTCAGATTACCTTCCTCGATGTTAATATTACCCTCAGCAATAACAAATTCCTTACCTCTGTTCACACCAAACCCACTAATAAGCAGCAATACCTTCATTACAGCAGTTGTCACCCCTCCCATACCAAGCGCTCCCTCCCTTACTCCCTCTCTATCCGCGGTCACCGCATTTGCAACCATCCCGAATCCCTTAAGAAATACCTCAACAACCTTCACCACTCCCTCCTCCAACGAGGATACCCTGATTCCCTCCTCCATAAAAAAATACTTTAACATTCCTACACCCCCAAGCCTGCCTCAACCACAGACTCCCAACCTCTCTCAATCTGTACTACCTACTTCCCAGGCATTCAGTCTCTCAAATTCATCCTCAAAGACCTATTCCCCATCCTCAAAAATCACAACACTTCCTCCAACCTTCTTCCCAAATGCCCCTCTGTCACTTTCAAACGTCCCGCCAACCTAGCAAATATCCTCAAATCCACCAGGCCGCTCTCAAAATCCCCTCACACCCCCAGAGCCATACCCACTCCATGTCATCGAGCAAGATGCAAAACTTGCCCTATTTTCACCACTCCACCCCACTCCATCCCACCATTTAACTCTCTCCCGCCCTTCCCCTATTCCTCTTGCACTTCCAAGAATGTAGTTTATCTTCTTACCTGTAAACTCTGCCCGTCATTTTACATAGGCCAATGTTCCACACCACTTAACATTAGGATTAATAACCACCGCGCCTCGTGCAATCCCTCCTCCCCGTCCGCGGGTCTCCCCATCCCTAAACATGCTTCCCATCATAATACCCCTTTCAACCTGTGCTACAATGTTTCCATCCTGGCCTCCCTTCCCACATCCGATAACCCTATACAATTAAAAACACTTGAAATGGCATTCATTTACATCTGTATGGCCTATCAGCATCCGGGCCTCAATGTCGTTCACTGATGGGAGTGGCCTAAAATTGTTACTTTGTGGAAGCCCACCCTCACCCCTCCTTCGCCTCCCGTTCTCCCCTTCTCCTGGCCCCCTTCCCTTTCTCTCGCACCCCTCACCTCAACAACTCCAGCAGTCATTACTTCTATATCTTCAGAGGAAGACGGATTGTTTCCGTCGAAATATCAAGAAATAACGTGTGAGTGTTCTTCTTTTTTTGTGTTTCTATATTGTGTGTTACTGTGTATTGTACTATTCGGCACTTCTGTGTTACGTCTACGAAAGCATATATATATATTTATATATATATATATATATATATATATATATATATATATATATATATATATATGTAATAAAAATCCTTTACGTAATTAGTGAAGAGAGAAAATACGATATATAACTTTATTTAAATTAGGTATAATAAAGTTTCCACCCGATCCATATGATTTTTTGGACTACAGGAAACACAGGGAAAGGAACTGGAGCCCCATATGTGTCATGATATTTGAATTTTTCCCGCCCTATAGATTGATAGTCGTCTTTATTTTGGGGCGTGATTAAGACTATGGGGTCTCTCATACCACCTAACCCCCCATAGTGCTTATGCATGCACTAGGTGAGGTCTACCCCCCAACGATTAAAACCAACCTTCGGATTGATCGCTGCGACCTTCTAGTGTTCATAATTGACTTAACCAATGAAGCAAAACCTTTGCGTATCAATCGCCCAATTCAAATTACCTGTTATTGCGGATATCAATTAAAATAATTTTAGCAAATAGAGAAATTACCTCCAACATATGAGTAATTTTATCTTCTACATCAGAACCTAGGTGTATGTATAAGGTAAATAAAAGATACGCATTTAATTGAAGTTTATAAAAAAAATTGATCCAATTATTATTTCAGGGAAAGAAATCAAGCACGACGTGATATTTCCAATGCCGTTTAACTTTTGAAAAATCACCAGCCTAGGGTCACATTAAAAACCGGTGGAGCCCAAGGGTTGGGCACTGCTGTGTTGAAAGAAGGCATCACGTGAATGTATGTATGTACGTAATAGGAGCATTTACCTTATGATGAAATATTTCGGTGATCTGAAAAAAATGTCCCCATCTTGCAGAACAGAATTTTATAGTTCTATTCTTAAGATACTCGGGTTTCCACAAAAACACTGATTTTCGACGTATTATTATTATTATTATTATTAAGTAATCTACCGGTTAAGGTAGGTTTTTGGATGGACATAATTACTAATTAAATAATTTGTGACCCCTAGCAAAACACAACATCCTACTCTACATCAGGTCCCTCTTCAGCTCTGAGTACTTTCTTCCTCCCTTCATCCCGTCCAACATCCCTATCCTGTTCCTTCCCTTTCCTCGTTTGCCTAACATTCTCCCCTCTATTACAGTCTTCAACATCCTACTGCCGGTCAATACCCCTTCATCCACTTTTCCTGTCCCTATAGGATTTCTCCCAACAAACCCCTCTCTTCGCCCACCCTACCAATAACTTCCTCACTTGTTTTCTTCTCTGTCCATTTCACCTTCTCCATTCTTCTCCACATCTACATTTCAAAAGCCTCCAGTCTACGTCTATCCTCCTGCTTCAATGACCACGTTTCCGCGCCGTACATAGCTACGCTCCATATCAAAGTTTTTACGAGTCTTATCTTAACATCCTTACTCAACGTCCCCGTCATCAACTCCCTCCTCTTTGTGAAAGCCTCTTTGCCTAATGTGGAGGAAATGATAAATGACGCTCGGGAATTACTGGAAGGTCAGCGGGGAATTCATAAAATCAGGTTTTCAGAATATTGAGATTTACTTAGTCAATCAGCCAAAGGATCATTCATTACTGAGCGAACTATAACATCAACGTGACATTTATGGGTTGTAAATCAGTACAAACAAGACAAAGATTGTGAGATTTTCGACAAGGAGGAAGGCTAAGTTAAATGTTTAAAATGATGAGCGTTATCTAGGGCAGATAGAACAGTTTACCGGTCTCGGAAGAGTTTTAGACCAAATTGGTTGAAGTAGTAGATAAATAGAAGAAGAATTACGTCAGACAAAGAATATTTCACAAGGAGGGAATTGATGGCAGGGATGTTGAGTAAAGATGTTAGAAAAAAGGCTCATTAGAAAAGGATCGTGGTTTGGTGAGGAACTAGATCGTTAAAACAAGAGGATAGGCGTAAATTGGAGACTTTTAAGGTGTAAGTGACGAGAAGGATGGATAAGGTAGAGTAAATGGAAAGAAATACCAATGAAGTGCTAGTTATGATGGGGGAGTTGAGTGGGTCGTTTGAAGAAATCCATAGAAAACAGGAAAAGTGGATGCAGATCTTTTTGATTGGTGATGGAATATTTCTAGGCATTTTGGACTGAATGAAGGGAAGATAGATGGAACCCGGAATTGAAGAACAACTTAATGTTATTTGGGGTGTCGGGGTGTGTTTTTGTGCGGAGAGCCAAGGAACTGTATCTTTGTATAGTCTCTGTCATCCAAAACATACCTTAGACGCTAGAACACCTATTAAAATAGTATTTTTGCAATAAAAAACTAAGAAAAAACCTTTGCAGTAAATTGTTTAAATTAAAATCCCAGTTGGGAGATATTTCGCAAGCTGTTACTTTCATATTCATCCGCTTTAGTTACGCTTGGATGATAAAATGAACACCAATTAGATGAAAACGACCTCGTCCTAGAGACTGATCATGCAGTCATCCGATCGACGCGGTGTATCCTCCGATCTAAGGCCGCTGCTAAGCGACACGGTTTGTAGACTGTGTGTTCATATCGACCGGTTGGCGATTCAATGTCACTTCTGCTTCAGTGAATTCCCAAGTAGTCTCTATCATACTCAATAGAGGTCACAGTCATCGAAGCTTATTTAGAATACTTCGTTTGGCAGCGGGTGTACTAAACACTGTCTTTAAGTATTAATTAGTGCATTTTTCTTGATTTTTTGCTCACGTCCATTTCGTTTCACCACATAAGATTACATGCCACAGGAAACGGAAGAAAATAAACATTCCGGTTCCTCCGACTCCATGCATGAACTTGTGAGTCGTTCTGTTATATGGTCGTACAATTTTAAATGTTGAAATATCAAAATTTGTGATGAAGTTACAAAATTTCAAAATTCCCATGATGTTTAAAAAAATATTCGAAGAATACACGAAACAAAAAAAAACAATTTTCAATAATTTTACGTATTATTGTAATAACCGATGCTTTAAATTTTCTTTACACCGTAACTACTTCAGTAAGATTATTTAAACTCTCCGTACCTAGTATTATATAATGTTGGAACCACTGTCATTAATTACTTCCTACTTATTTCGACGAGAAATCTTGAATTAAATTCGTCCGTCCTTAAAAATAACATCTCCCTTGAGTTACTGGATTCGAAGTTAATTAATTGTGAATAAGAGAGTATACAAGGGCTTATACAAGAATACGTGGAGTCTCTTGTACTGTTGGGACGTTGGCCAACAAGATTTACCATAAAATTTAAACAGGTGTAATTTGCAGATGGCGTTTTTCTCCTGTTCTTGCGAGTATTTAATTCCATAATTTAAGCTAGCTATGAAGTCGTTTGGTGGGGGATTTGATTATTTGAGGAAATTTTGGTGGCCTTTACTCAGTAGAGCGATTTCAGATGGAGTAATTTGTATTACACATTAAATGACTTCAAGAGTCCTTAACCATTAATAAACTACATTTCCTCTTCACCTTATCCCTAAGAATTTTAATGAAAAATGATACATTTCATCCAGAAACCACAATTCTATCTTTATCCAACAAACTGAATGTTCAAGGCGTTTATGGTGCCCTTTGCGTGGCATCTTTTCCTTTCATTCTTCCTACTCCACTCCCATTCCCCTTATCCCCCCTTCCCTCTTTCCCTTTTCCTAATTTTTATCAACCTTTTATTGTTTCTCTCTCTTAATTCCAAATTTGGTGTGGTCAACTCCATATGAGTCGTATTTATTAAGTGGTTGTCGCAATGAGGTCTGAAATCAGGCAATTAGCATGAGTAACAATTTTAACTGGCTATTACTTTTACAAGTGGTAACTCGCACGCTCTCGCACTTCATATGACATCACTCAGAATAAAATATCGAGTGAGGGAGCTAAGAAGCACGGAAGCAGTCAAATTTACTTGAATTTCTCTGTATAACATAGCTGATTCCACTTATCTCAGTTTTATACTTTACTGAAAAATAATTTTCAACCAGGATGACAACCACAGTTATCAACCTAGAGGTTGGTTCGATAAATGAAGAGATATTTCACCTAGTAATCAGCCCAGAATTGTTTATAATTCAGACTTTAACAGGCTAATATTTGGGGAAAGTTCCTCTCCCTGTACCAACTACTCTGACTTTACTGGCAGATCTAGAGCCGGAAAGACACATTTTGGTTGAAGTATTTGGGTGCCCAGAGGCGTCATTAGAATCCAACTCTGGACCTCTGGGAAGTAACTCAGCGGTCTACCTACCACGACCTCACCAGGACGCCATATACGAATTCATCCATGTTTTAAATTCACGTAATAATCAACATTAGAAATTATAATTTCAGTAACTCAATTTATTACCGGGGATCGGAATGCATTGCTACTGCTAACATACAGGCTTCCCACCGAGAGGGCCCAGGTTCAAATCCTGGAGACAACAAATATCCCGATCCCTAGTTAAGGAGCTTTATGGGAGAGCACTTAGAGTGAGCACGCCGTCCGTCGGATGGGACATTCAACTGCGGACCCCTTGGCGCCTTTCGACATCAGTAGGCTAATGCCGACGCTGGGTTTCTCTCCACCTTTCCTTTCCCATCCATTCTTTATGGCGCCAATGACCTTAGCTGTCGGTCGCCTCCCATAAAAACTACAACTACTCCAATTATTACCATAATTTGGCTTTTATCCAGTGATCTGATTGGAGAGATATTCAGATATTTAATGTCTACAGTCCATTGGATCCATGTTTCAATTGTGATTTTGTGATGGACGCCACGGGTGTTACGTAACTTCATGCGTGAACTCATTACGTCACTATCACGTCTCCCGTTACTTCAATGTCTTTCCATTACTTCATCCACTCATCTTAGAATTAATGCGTCAACTATTTGATCCGTCTAAGTGATTTCCATCATTAGTTCTGCCGCAGCAGAAAACCTCTTTTCCTCCCCATATATCTCATGTCGCTCTCGGCCCTCTTAACATTACTCCCCCGTATGCCTAATGCATCCAAATTACGGAAATTGCCAGTCTAGGCACGATAAGATATGCACTGAAGTGTTTTACTCACGACTTCTCTTGGAGAAAATAATATCCGGGGAATATGCGTCGAAGCTAGCCATAAATTAGTAATCATTAGAATAATATTGTGGAAATTCGACGAGAGTGATAAAATAGCGATACTATATTTCTTTAGTAAAACCTCGTTTAGATTATGCTACTAGTTAGTGTATGGGATCCTCGGGGAATCAGTTTATATGTCGCATTACATCACATTCAGGAGTTAGAATTGCAAAAATTTGTTATGATAATCTTAGTAGCGCCTCTAGATTGTTGGATGAACTAGATTGGGAATCATTCCCGCAGCGGAGATTAAATTACAGATTAAATCTCTTGCATAAATTGAAATCAGATCTTTCCAGCGATGATGGACTGCATTACTAAATCATAAAAATCTCCAGCGATGAGTAAATCCGTCACTATTCCCATCTTAACACGGTTGGAGAAATGATGAAAAACGGAATAGAAAGACCAACTCTGGAACAGAAGGACTTAAGAAGTAATTACAAGTATTGCCACAAACGATGAGGGATCAGAATAACAGTAAAAGACGACGCTAGGAAAAACAATTATTTGAATTCTAAGCGGCCTAGGGTGTGTGTGTGTGTGTGGTCATTTTGTTATATAACCCCTATTCAATTGTCTTCTTACTAGTCACCCGTCTCGCATGCGTAGAGAAGTATATTACCCTGAAGTGCCTTAGGTCATAAATAAATAATTGGAGAACGTAAATACTGACTTTGAAATAAAATGCAGAAAAGGTTGCTTCCTCACGAGGCCGTACTCTTTGTGTACCTACGTACTCGAAGTGGTGAATGAGGAAATATTTTATGAATATTTAAAGAATTCAGCTAACACGCAATATTAAATAAAACTGAAAAATTCAAATTTAATCTCGTAACATATATTTAAAATTCCTCCTCCATCACCACTTGTGCTCACACATAATTAGGGATATTTTACCATTGCACTAAAAATTATTTCTGTGATTGGAACTGTTTAATATAGACCCTGACTTCTATTGGAAACTAACAGAGCAACATCTAAATTTTGATTCTGCATGCCTAATTTTGACCCGCCCCCTGCCATTTACCCTAGCGGAGGCTTGCAGGATACCATTTAAACGTAAAAGATTCACGGGGGAAGTGGACCCGGAGAGTCTTGAGGGTCATAGTATCTTCTGATAGGCAGGTCTTCTTTTTGCGGCTCGAGGAGATAATCTCCTCGCCTCCGATAACCCTTCCTTTTTTCCTCCCTGTTTACTTCCGACTTCCAATTTTTTCTTCTCCTTCTCCAAGGCAACGGGCGCCTCTCTCATTTCCAATGCCACTCATGAGATTTCATCATCCGCGGTGAGCAACGCCACGATATGTATTTCTTTCACCCTGAACATCTGATCTAATCGATATTTTTCTCTCTCCCATCTCTTTTTCCTTCTTCTCCAGTTTAACATTCACATCCTGTCTTTCCGTCTCCTCCTCAAACTAATCTTATTTCTTTTTCAGTTCGAATCATTAAATTTCCCCATATTTACTCTTTCTTCTTGTGGTACATCTGGTCTCTACGTGGTCTGTGCAATAAATGCACGAACTGGTACTATCTGGCGTCCATGACGCGGACTATAGCCCCGCCCACTAGCGGCGCTCGTTACCTGAGACCCATTGAGCCGTCTGTGTTTGGCGGATTTTCGAGCTGTGCTTATGGTGCCAGTTATGATAGTTTCTGTTTTCCTTGTTTTTACTGTTTGTCGAAAATGGAAATTGACGAAATCACGGAACAATGAATCAACATCAAGTTTTGGTGAAGTGCAGTAAAATTTATCAAGAAATTACTGAAATGTTGACAGCTGTTAACGGTGATGATGGTTTTAAAGATGGCCAACAAGATGCCAGCAAGGCCAGGACGACCTTCAACCACCTGTATTGACGACAAAATTGATCGTGTGCGGTCCATTGTCCTTACCGATCGTCGAAAAATTGTCCGAATGATAGCTGATGAACTGAATTGAGGAAAATCAACAGTGCACACTATTTTAACCAAACATGATGGATGGATCCTTCACCAAGACAATGTACAGGCACCTGTACCTGCACATTCAGCATTGATTGTTCGCCAGTTTCCAGCTAAAAATTCAATCACCATCCTTGATCATCCTCCTTATTCGCCAGATCTTGCCCCCTGAAACTTTTTCCTATTCCCAAAATGCAAAAATGTGATTGGGGACATCACTGGGAAGATGTGGAAGGCACAATAAAGCAAGACACGACGAGGAAACTAAAAAGCCTAACTTCCGAGGACTTCCAAGGGTGCTTTAATAAACAGTGGAAAAGAAGATGGAATAAGTGCATAGGAACGAATGAAGAGTACTTCGAAGGGGACAAAATCGATGTTACAAAATAAAGTTTTTATGGCCTCAGTTCACGTATTTATTGGACAGACCTCGTATATTATCTGCTCCATCCTCTTCTTATTTTAACACCAACTCCGCATATATTTCTCAATATTTCCCTTAAATATGCGATCTCCATCATTTTTATTTTTAGTTTATCATTTCCTCTTCTGTTTCCACTGCATATCGTGCATTATTAATGGCCGAATAATAGATAGTTAGTTTTTAACTATTGCGTCCTGCTTTGAGTGTTTACCGTTCCATGTACTATGCGCCAGACTGGCTGTGATTCTATTAAAGTTTGCAGTTCACTGTTTCACTTCCAGTTTTGGACCTTCCGTTGCCTGTCTCTGTCGTCTCTTTGCATTCAAGTGGTGGTAGTAGATTTAGGGGAGACGATCGACAGTTGAAGTAATTTGCCTCATGAGCAATTGATGGGAAAGAAGGAAGGGTGGAGGGAAACCCGGTGTCGGCATTAGCCTACTCTTAACGAAAGGCGTCAAGGGGTCCGCAGTTTACTCACTAAAAGTGCTCCCCACAACGCACCCCAAGTAGGGATCGGGATACCACTGAAAAAGATCTTCCGTCTGCCAGGATTCGAACCCGGAGTCTCTAGGTGGGAAGCCAGTTCTCTAGCCACCGCCTATGTATTCAAATAACATTACCTCTTCCAAAATCTCGTCCAATCTATGCGTTCACTGCAATCACATATGTTACCGAGAGCCTACTGGAGGTTTATGGACAATGTATTATTTTCCCTGTAGCGTAGCTAGAAAATGATTTAAAATACTTAAAGAGAGGAGAAAATAAATTAAAAAGGAAGATCGCTCCGGAGTTCCAGTCACTGCTCTGACGGAAGCGAACGTAAACATCGTTACTGCCAGCTTGATAGATGATCGTCGAATAACTTGAAGATCTGAAATATTGAAAAATTTATTAAATTTCTTTTGTCCATGCGGTGAGAACAGAAACATTTCACATGAGACGTGTCTGTGGGAGGGATATCAGAAGAAACCCACCACGAAATGGCGATTTTCTTCCAAAAAACAATGTGTAGTGTGTTCCTCATTTTCTCTATATTCAATATATTAATTAGCCTCATGGAATTTTTCCCTGTTCTCCAACGTAAAGGAACACCTACGTGGAAAGCGTTTTCTCATCAGAAGCAGGTGTAAGCGAACTGAACATGGTTCAGATTGCAACGACTACGTTGACGCAATACTGCAGTCAATTCGAAAGAAACTTATACCAAATGAGCATTATACATGCAGCTAAAAATATTGCAAAACTAAATGTTTGCAAATTTAAGTAATTCGAGTAAAAACTATTGTTACCACTTTTTTTTAACAATTCACGTTACTTTTCTTTTAGATTTCTCGAAGAAACTTATACAAAACGTGCATTATACAAAAAGCTAAAAATATGGCAAAACTATTTTTTGCAGATTTAAGCCATTCAAGTAAATACTATTATTGGCACTTTCTTTAACAGTTCACGTAGATTTCTTGAAGATGCTGAAGATGTAAACCTAGTATACGTGCGTGCAAAGTCCTTACTCAGATTTATTTACAGCCATCTGGTATCTTATTTCGGATTATGGAACACTCACGCAGTCCAAATGAGCCACCCGCTATCATCGTGTTAATTGAAGAGTCAACTATGACACTTCTCCCCACTATCCCTCGTGTCTAACATAGCGGCGGACGTCGGGGCATAATGGAGTTAAAGGGTGAAAGGGACACACTCTTTTAATTTTCGTTAAAGCTATGAGTCCTGATGCCATACGGATCTAATAAAATGCTCGCGTGTGTTTTTTTTCAACTTAACGTCCTCGTCCATGCATTGATGCCCTCGGCGGCCTTCACGGCCCGAAGAATCCACCATCCAACTGCTCCCCCCACACTTGATTCGAAAACGTCTCTTTCGCAGGAAATTTGAGAGAGCGTAATTTATTTTTTTGACCGTGAGGAGGTTTTTTTATTTCCTTTTTTTTCCCTTTTTGTTTCTAAATGAGCTTCGTTATCTCCAGTCCTATTTTTTCTTCTTTTTACGAGCGGTCGGTGAAACACGCTGTTCGTCACCACCGCTGGGAAGTTAACAACTCCCCAGCGGTGGTGGCGACAACTCCTCAGCGGTATAAGGAGGCGACCCCGAACTAAGAGAGGGACGGTGGTGGGAGAGGGTAAGGGGGTGAGATGGGATGGAGACACTGCGGAGGAGATGGTAGGATGGGGGGAGGATGTGGATGGGTCGGGAAGGGGGATAGGAGGGGTGGGGAAGGTTTGAGAGGGAGGTCAGGAGGTGGAGAAGCCGTTGAGGAAGGGATGGATGGGTGTTTGGTAAGAGCGTGGAGGGGGCAGGGGAGTTGTGGGTGGAGATGGAATGAATTGACCGAAGAAGGGGTTGTGGGAAGGGTGGAGGACTGCGGTCAATGGGAGTTAAACGAGTGTGGGCGACGAGCAGAGAGAGAGAGAGCGGTGACGGCGAGGAACGAAAAGTGAAGCAACAGAACGACGAGAGAAACAAAACACTTGCGAGCGTTGTGAGTGGAGTGTGGGCGTGCGTGCGATATGACCGCGTCGGGTGGTCGAAGGAGATGGCTCCCGCGCGTCTCGCCCTCGTCCCCTCGGATGGAGTGTGGGAAGGGGCCCCACCCCCCCGGGGGAGGTGACACCGCAAACGACGAACGACATCGCGATTGCTCCCGATTAAGATCCAAGAGCGGAATGAAAAACAAACTATGCGACCACCCAAACTGGATGAATTTATGAGTTTTTGATATGGGCCATAAATATGACTCGTATGGTGTTGACCATAGCCATTTCAAAATTGAATGAGGGTTGAAAAAAAGGGAGCTAAAAGTGAACGCAGGGAGTATGGGAGGAGGAGGAGGGGAGGAAGTGGAATGAGTGGGAAGATGGGGAAAAATTAAAACTGCAAAAAGGGCGCCGTTTACTCATAGCATATAGGATAGAATATAGAATAGAACATGGACTAGAAAATAAATATGCTTATGGAGTTACTAATAAAATAGAATATAGAATGGAATATTGAACGGAATATAGAATAGATACTAGAATGAAATATAAAATTGAATATAGAATAGATGATAAAATAGAACATTGAATGGAATATATAATTAAATATAGAAGATTTTATAGAATAGAACATAGAATTAAACATATAGCGGAATATAAAATAGATAACAGAATATTGAAAGAAATATTGAATGGAATATAGAAGGGAATATTGAATAGATTATAGGATAGGATTCAGGATGGAATGTAGAACAGAATGTAGAACGTAATATAAAATGGAATAGAGAATGGGTTATTAGAAAATAGAATAGAATTTAAAGTGGAATACGCTAATCTTTATTATGTTCTGAGAAAAATCGCTTTGAGTAAACAAAAAAGTTGCAATATAATAATTGAGAGCAATATAACCTAAGAAAGAATATGAGTTAACCTTGAGATTTCAGACGAAATATAGACAACAACACAGTGATATTGATACATGCTGCAAAAATAAAGAAAAATTTTCTTTGAATAAAATATCATACTATTTATGCCAAAAAATTTCCACCGATGAGATTTCTAAGCATCGTTTAGGAACGGGTTCTCTAGTTGTGAATCTGGTGAGAATATATTAAGTTATTGGTAGTAGAACTCAGGTAACACTGTGGATTCTGGATTGAATGAACCTTCTTGAAGACAAAATTGGAGGAATATTGTTAGAGAAAAATTGTAATTTAGTTTGAATGGGTAAAAGGTCTCGATGCTTTTTGATGATTTGATCAAGTGTTGAAGAACAATTGGTTACATGATTTGCTTGTACTTGGGTGAGGTCAAAGTGAGAGCAATCAGGAAAGAGATAGAGGAAGTAAAATGGATAAAAATCCATTGAGAAAGAAAAGGCGGGTGGGGGAAGAAAACGGAAAAGGTTTGCGGGAAAAGAATGGCAGTGACAGTCATTTCTATGCCAAGAGCATAATCAATGGGATGACGGCTATTTTTTGTGATTGACATTCACCATCGAGAGGCTGTGAAGCTGTTATGGCGAGAAGGGGAGGGTAATGGAGTGAGAAAAATAAACCTTGGGCGCGATGGATGATGAGGAGCTGGATTGTTGTGAGTGGCATGGGGAATTCAATGCCGTAACAAGAGGGAGCAATGCGTGGGCTTTGGCCTTATTAGGCAGTGTTGGATGCTGTTAGATTAAAGAGGAGGCAATTAATAGGGACCAATGTTCGTCCAATGCATGCCATGTTATTTGTAATTTAATCTGTGCATTCCAGAATATTTTTGGCACGTGTTTTGTGCGGTGCAGTCGGTTTGTTTTATTTCTTAAGTACATCTATTGGTGAAGGAAATGAACTTTTCGTGTTGGGTGAATTCTTATCGGGTCTTCCACCGGGTCAATGGCTCCATAGCTGCCGACGTTTCGATTCCCGACTCGGGCATCGTCATCAGGGCTTCTGATTTGATTGATTAGAAGCCCTGATGACGATGACCGAGTCGGGAATCGAAACGTCGGCAGCTATGGAGCCATTAACCCGGTGGAAGACCCGATAAGAATTTACCCAACTAATACGCCGGGAAAGCACCAGATCTTTCAACTTTTCGTGTTCTTTGGAAACGTTAAGGAGATATTTAGTCAGGGGGAGGTAGTAATTCACTTATTTTAATTACATTATAAATTATTTGTGGTCTATTCCGAAAATTAGTAGAGCACAGGGAGGGTTCCGAAAGTAATGCGATTATTTTTAAAACGTAATTAATTGAACAGATTTGCACAAACACTTAAAATTCTTCAAAGTTTTGTTCTTGGGCCAATACACATTTTTTCCGGTGTCTCTGCCATGACCGGTACGCGCCCTGGAAGACGTCCTCGGGGACCTCTCGCAAGGTCTTCATCACGGCTGATTGGATCTCTTCTATGGACGAAAAACGGGTTCCTTTTAGGGCTGCCTTAATCCGAGGGAACCAAAAGAAGTCTGCTGGGGCGACGTCAGGTGGGGTGGGGCAGCGTTGGTACCTGGTGTTTTGCCAGAAACTCGCGGATTCGTAGCGCATTGTGGCAAGGCGCGTTGTCGTGATGGAGTTGCCAGGTAGCGGAGATACCTTTTCTCGAGCTGATGATCCTTTTTCGGAATCTTTCCACCACATCCACGTAATAGGCAGCGTTAACTGTGTGTTCTTGCGGAACAAACTCCTTATGGACCACTCCTTTACTGTCGAAAAAGACAATGAGCATTGTTTTCACTTTTCATTTGCTCATTCCTGCCTTTTTGGGCTTGGGGGACTGGTCGGTGTGCCACTCAGGGCTTTGGTGTTTTGTTTCTAAGTTCTATTCAAAAACCAAGATTTCATCACCAGTGATGACGTTTTCCAAATAATCTGGTTCATTTTCAATGCGTTGCAAAAATTCACTTGAAATTTCCGCTCGGTTGGTGTTTTGGTCGTCCGACAACACCGAGGGTACGAATACGGCGTGCACTCACCGCACCGTGTAAATCTGGGAAAACAATTATTGTAGATTAAAGTAAAAATCACTGAAATTCTTCAAAATAGCACTCTTGTGCATCGGCACACGCCTCTGCCAGTCGCGGTGGACTTCCTGGAAGGCGTCGATGAGAACCTCATTCGGACACCTGGTCACAGCCTATTTGACGTTATCCAGCGTTCCAAAATAGTTGCGTTTTGAGCTCCTTTTTATTCTTGGGAACAAAAAGAAATCCGGCGGTGCCACATCGAAGACAGTAGGGCGTCTGGGGCAGCGTGGTTAGCCTGATACTCGAGGAAGGTGGTGTGGGACGGCACGTTGTCGTGGTGAAGCATCTAGTTGGCAAAGATCTCCTTCCTCACTCGTGGCACTGTTATCCTCAGGCTTTTTGAGAACTTCCGAATAAAACTCACTGTTAATTCTCTCGCCCTGAGGCACAAACTCCTTGTGGATGACACCTTTTGAGTCGGAAAAGACGATGGAAAAATACCACTTATTTTTGGGACAGATACTGTGTTTTTATCATAATTATACTTATAAATACTGTTAATTTTGGTTTCACGAATTTAACAGTGAAATAGAACATTCATTTCTCAAATTGTTTCTTTTGGGGATGCTGTGTATCATGTCAATTTTGTAGTCTAGGAAAACTGCAAAATTGACAATGCATCTGGGATTTCTGGAAAGGGCATGATTGTGAATAGGTACAGATTTAGGAACAGCGTGATCAATTCGCAAAGTTTCCCGGGAGCTGATACGAGCTCAGATGATAATTTAGCAACAATGACGAGTAACATCCGATTCAAAAAGATAAAACAGGAAAGGCGATTTATAAATGGAATTTGGAAGGGTTTACAAGAACGAAAAGATAGGAGTATCAGCAGGTTTTAGAGAAAATTATGAGTAATTAAAGGGAGTTGGGTACTATACATAGAGAATTGAGAACCAATCCAACAATGGAGAAAGAAAAAAGCTAGCGAAAAGATAGTAACAGTAAATGGTAAAATGACAAGGAATGATGGATTACGGATAAAATAGAAGAGAGAAGGAAATGAGAGTTTGCAAGCGTATAGTTAGCTAGAAGGAGGTTTTAAGAGTTGAATAATAAACTTAGGCGGGGAAGAGTCAGAGCAAAAAAAGGATGGAAGACGTAGTGCGAGGATGTAGACATTTTATAAAAGAAAAGTGAAATTGGTGCCTTGTATAGGAAGGCGAAAACACTATTCGGAAGTAAGAAGAGAATATCCGTACATACAACCAAAGATAAGTAAGGATAACAATCAATCAGACCAGGGAAGATTAAAGAGACATGGAAGGAATATACTTGTATAGGGGAGCTGTTTGGCAAAAACATTAGGCCAGCAAGTGTTGGCATAAAAAGAGAAAATGACGTGTATGAAGATAGATAAAGCCCAGAAACACATAATGGGGAGACATAAAAGGTATTAAAAGAATTGAAAAAAAATGTCTGTGGGGACATATAACATTCCAGAGGAACTAATCAAGGGTTTGGGAAAACGTCAGAGGCGGATTTTCAATGGACTAATTCGTAGCTTTTATAAGGGAGGTATTTGACCGGTTGAAGTCATCATACTAGTTTTTTAGATGGAATAACGCTGCTCCAAAAACTTCGGCATCGCGTTCCGTGACGTGGGTCGAGCGTGGAGGTTCGCGTTAACAGAGCTCCTCACTACACCACAGCTCAGAGCCGGCTGCCTTTTTCAGCGTCGCTTGCCAACATACCCCCCTCCAATCGCAGCCCGTCAGAGCGGTGCTGGGCGCGCCTGGACCGGCGCGCCCAGCCCAGGAGTCAGTACACTTATTTTCCGGACGAACCCTGTAGAGTTCGAATGGGCAGCGTTAGGAAGTAGATATGACTGTAGTGTGCGTTATTACATGTACTTTTCAACAGAAATACGGAGGAAATGGTCAAAATTAAAATTAAGAATTGCAGAGTATCTTGTAACCCATCCTCTAGTTCCCAGATAAGCCGCTATCTACGGCGAAATTTTTGATTATTGGTTTTCGTGAAACTCACGTTATAACTCTTAGCCTATCAGGTCTCTTAAATTAGTTCATTTAGACAGTCACTTTAAAGTAATATTAAAAAAAAGTTTTTTGTGAAGCGTGGTTACCTTAATCTTCATACGACAGAACTCACGGATTCAACAAGGAACGCCTTAAAAAGCTTATATTGCCATTATTTCTCCCATACATCTCATCTACTTTCCGATTTCAACTATTTCCAAAACAGACCAACCCTGGCCGACCTATCATTTCGAGTGTTGATTCCCATACAACGTATTTTGGCGTATATCGATTTCCAGCCCAAACTTCAAGTCCCATTTCAACCCCCTTGTCCACACACTTCCCGCCTTCATCCGCGAGATATGCTTTTGTGTAACTTTTTTGGAGACTTAGCAGTCTCTAACTTGCTCTGCAAAACAATGCAGAAATGGCTACAGTAGATGTAACACTCTTAACCGTTCCATTTCCCACTGTGAAGGTCAGTCTGAAGTACGGCGTTAACTTTTTCAACGCCCGACTCCCAACGTCCTTTCCACCGATTTTCTCTTCAACTTGACCCATTTCTTGCTCGGAAAAAAATGCCTTCTTCTGACAGAGAACAACTAACCTTACTGATAAAAGGAACTGTCTTGACTGTAAGAATGGTTCCTCATTATACCAAACTGTTTATGGGCCTTCTAGAAGAAGAGTATCTATCCGCACAGGCATTGAAAACAGTTTTTTTAAATCTACTCCATTATAGATATATATTTCATTTGAATTAACGACCCCGATTCCCTCTCCAAATTCATTTTCCAAGTCAAATTCTCTTTCTTCGTCTCATTTACAACCTTGACCTCCAGCACCAAAATCACCTTTTTTTCAGATACCAAAATCTCCCTTTCCAACAACCAGTTTCTCACGTTGGTTCATATCAAAACCCAAGCACCTTCGTTTCCAAGCTGTCAACATCCACACACTGAAGGCGCAATCCCCAATTCACTCTCGATCCGTGACCATCGCATTTGCAATAATCATTCTTCACTCGTCCTTCATTTAAATAACTTCCAAATCTCCCTTCTGAAACGTGGCTATCTAGTTTACCTCCCAAATTGCCTCATCGTCCCCTCTTCTTCCCCATTAAAAGCAAATATGAAATCCAAAACTGATAAACCGTTGAAACTCTGCACCACCTTCTTTCCCGTGATACATAATTTGACCAAGTTCCTTAAAGACCTTTTGTTCATCCTTCATGAAATGAAACCCACTATCCATAAACCTTGTTTCAAAATGCCCCACTATCTTATGCAGACTACTCGCCAACCTTCACAATATTTTTCGTCACGACCGCTCTCCACATGCAGTTCTCTCCCTCCTCGAAGCCCTAGTCTTATCCCCGTCTCCGATCACGTTTCAAAACATGACCTTAAGTCCGCTCCATTTCCGTTTCCACCAGGCCAAACGGTCTCAACCAACTTTTAATTTCATCACGCGGCAACTGCGATTCTAAAGTGTAAATACATAACCTCTCGCTTTCAGAGGTGAAAATTCAACCCCACCCCCTTCCATCCGCATTAACGAGCATAGAATATATTCCTTTCAGTTTCCGTTCACAAAATATACCCTCTTCCACAAGCTTTCATTTGACAATCGATTTATTAAAGTTTCTATCCTTCCGGTTCTTCCTCCCGCTGCGTCGATTACACGGATTAAAAATACGGAATTATCAATAAGCTGGTCATTAAAGTCATTCTTCTCGACAGGACTCAACAATTTTCACAAAACAACATTGTCTCAAATACCTCAAACCTTGGCTTAACCCATAATTAGATAATTATAATCCTTTTCTCATTGTAGCCTACCTAATTCTTCCCCGTACCGTGGTCCTCTCCTAACCTTCACTTCCTCCCTTCATGCGCCATCTATAATAGAACACTATACTTAGAAATCATTCTTCTTCGGCTAATTAAGGGACCGCCTCCTGGCCCCGAAGTTTCCGTGAATTTCACGAAAATCTTTTATTTCATATATAGTATGTATATATCGCATCAGGGTAGGGGGGGCAGTTCCTTTCCCTGAGCCGGTTATGATTTCCCAGGAAGATCTCAAATATATGCATAATGTATTAAATACGATGGATTTTGTGATGCATCGAACTTTAACAATATAATTTTCGCCATTGAAACTGCGCAGGTGTGTGCCCGTGCATCATCTTGCTGGAAGAGAATATTTTCCCAAATGAGGACGTTTTTTCTTGATTTCTTCGCTCCACCGCTGCAATAACGACGCCTAATACTCTCCATGTATCATTTGTCTTATTTGAAAGTATTCGATGAAAATGATTCCTCGTGGGTCCCAAAATGGCGACGATTGCAGAATTGCGACGGTAAAGATCCAAACTAGCTTCTGAATCAACCACACGATTGGTGGGGGAGGAGAGGGGATTGTTGGGGAAAATAATAAGGGGACAGGAAAAATGGATGCAGAACATATTGTCTGTAAATGAGATTTTGAAGACGCGAGGAGAATGTTGGGAAAACGAGGAAGGGGGAGGAAAAGGATAAGGATGTTGGACGGAATGAAGGGAGAAAGTAAATATACGGAGATGGTATAGTCTTTCATCCAGGTGACGACCTTGGTGAGCGATGCCCATGTTTAGTCGTATAAAAAAGTTTTCGAAAACTCTTCTCAGGATATCTTGCGTTATTTCAGCGATGGCATCCGTAATTACCTCCTTAAGAGCTTCCAAGGTACTTGGTCGAACTTTGTTAACCTCAGCTTTGAGATTTCCCCACTGAAGTGATAGGACTGATTTTTTTACAAGAATTTTATTGACGATATACTTACATCGACTTAATAATCTTCAAAGTATGCTCCTTGAGCTGCTACACACTTAGTATAACGTTGCTCCCATTCCCCGTACGCCCGCTGGAAATTTTCTTTGGGGATGCCGTTGATGACCCTCGTCGAAGCCTCTTGAACGGCCTTAATCGAGTCAAAACGTCATCCCTTGAGCTGTCTTTTCATCAGGGGGAAGAAGAAGTAGTCCGGTGGTGCCATATCGGGAGAATAGGGTGGGTGTGGCAACGTGGCAACGCCGTATTTGGCCAGGAGCTGTCTGACGACGAGCGCGCCATGGCACGGCGCGTTGTCATGATGAAGCATCCAGCAGTTTGCGATGGCCGGTCGGACTCTTTTCACGCGTTCTCGGAGGCGGGTGAGCACCTGCACGTAAAAGTTCGCATTCACAGTCTCCCCTGGTGGGACAAACTTCTTGTGAACCACTCCATGACGGTCGAAAAACACAATCAACATCGTTTTGATTTTTGATTTGCTCATGCGAGCCTTTTTTGGACGTGGGGACGCGGAAGTGTGCCATTCCGCGGATTGTCTTTTCGTTTCGGGGTCATATTGATAAACCCATGTTTCATTGCCAGTTATCACATTGTCCAAACAATTTTCATCTCGGTGCAAACTGGCTAGCACTTCTTCGGAAATGCGCACACGCATTGCCTGTTGGTCGACACACAGAATTTTCGGCACCATCTTGGCCCACACCTTGCGCATGGCCAAATCCTGTGAAATAATGCGTTGGACAATGTATGCAGACAGACCCAACTGGTCTGCAATTTCTTCACTGGTTAAGCGTCGGTCTGTGTCCTCACTCTGTCCACATTCGTGTAGGTTCTCGCCGTCGACGGCCGTCCGGAGCGATGGTCGTCTTCAACGAGCTCCCTACCCTCTTTAAACAACTTGTGCCACTCAAATACTGTGGAACGGCTTAAGGCAGTGTTCCATAAGCCTGCTTGATCATATCGAGGGTCTCAGTTGCCGTCTTCCCGAGTTTCGCACAAAACTTTCGCAAAAACGGAATAACGTTGCTCTAAATTCGGATTCATTTTGTTTTTCGACGCGGACAAAAAACTTGCTTCACTAAAAACGGTGTCCTCACTCAACGACAGCCCGCAGGTGACTGAGGTTGGTGTCGGTCTGTTGCTAAGAGCCCCTTCCACCTTACCCTGCCAGGCAGACCCCCCTCCGCAGCTTCGTTCGCGCCAGAGAAAATCAGTCCTACCACTTTTGGGTTAGACCCTGTATATATATATATATATATATATATATATATATATATATATATATATATATATATTCTTTTCCTCTCTTAACCTCGTTCTACCAGCGTTCCCTTTCTATTATCTCATCTCTGCTTACGAAGCCATTTCCCTTTATCCATTCTGTAGATCATCAGGAGGCAATACCAAAGGAACATATTTTTATCTTCTCCCAGAAATGGTATCATCATCATTAGCAGTCTGTATTTTAACGTAGGTAATTTAGATGGACACTGACCAAACATTGCTTCATTACTCTGCTTCGCCAGCCAAGACAGCCAGACAACCCGAACTACGTTAAACGGTTCCTTAATTCCAGACATTCCATTGCTACCTTCCTTCATTTCCGTCCAAATGACTATTCTATTCTTACTCCTTCCTCGCTTGCCTAACTTTCTCCCGTCTATAGCATTCTTAAACATCCCATTACCAATCAGAATGCACTGCATCTATATTTCCTGATTCCTTTGGACTTCAGTCTACAACCCTCCCTCTTCTCCCACCATACCTAGTGTACTTCCTCCATAGTTGTCCTATTTCTACATTTCACCTTTTCCATCCTACTCCACTCCCAAATTTCAAAACCCTTCATTCTACGCTTATCGTTTTGCTTCAACGACCATCTTTCCGTATATTCCAAAGGACATCGTCGTAGAATAATAAATATATCGAATTAATAATAATTCCCCTTTCTCCGCCCTATACCTCCTCCGACCTCCATGAGGTCTGAAAGCATGGGCTTAAAGGTACAATTTCAAATGGATTTTCCTCTGTAAGAGGCGAATTATACACTTTCGTGATTAACATGGAATTTCCCTGAATTCAGCATCGAGCGAAGCTACCAAGCATGGAGCCGGGATCCGCGACGGACGATGGTGTGCCAGCGGCTTCCGCCTGTAGTGGTTTCGCACGGCCTTCAAGAGGGCCATTGCCCACGTAACAGCAGACTTCAAGGGACAGAGCAAGGACCCTATAATAATTTGAGACCCATCGTGGAACATTATCATTCGTCGCGTACATGACTGTATTCGCGATTGAGTTTACTTCTGGTAGAATTCACTTTAAGGTTTGCGATTCAATTATCAGCCCCTGAAATGGTTTCTTCGCTCTAGTTGAGCTCACACACCCAAGCAAGATATAGATCAGAGAGTTCATCACGTGTTCGCTATAAGAATATGAATCGCAGAAGGAATTTCTCCTAAGTGAGGTTAAATTAGAGTATTATTAGAATGAGTGTCTGAATATCACTTTCTGTCAATTGATCTTAAACTTTCCTGGCATTGGCCATTTTAGAATAGAACCTAGAGGATTGTTGTACCATGATGACAATAGTTTTGAGTATTTTATAATACCAAATTGGAGCCAATATAGATAGAATTAACACTCAATCATGTTGAACCGAATCATTTGGTATTCCATGTTTTAATATAAATTGTTCATTAGGAGTGGCTATTAAGATGCGTTATTTGTTCCTGAAATTATTAATATTAACTTATTAAAAATAATATATGTAAAATGAGAAAAAACTAATTTTTTTAGTAACCTAACGTATTGGATAGCAATTCAACATCATCAACATTAGTATTTCAATCTAAGGATTCGTTTACTGCTGCCCTGTATTTTTCTCCATTCAGAGTTAATTCCCTTTTACTCCCTTATAACTTCTCTGTTCTGCATCCTTCTTAATTTTTCCTGTGTATGAAATTTACCTTTTGTCTTCCTGGTGAAATCTTCCCTTAAATATTCCCTTCCATTATATTTCTTACTAATCAATTGTGCCTCTATGTGTATCAATTCCATTTAGTTCTTTGTCATAAAATTCTCTCCACATCATCCTTTCCTCCTCTCTTCTTCCATGTACATACTCCTTCCTCAATTCCCCTGTACATTTTATCTCACGATTCAAAATATGAGAGGACAATTAGTACATTAAACTGAAATTTAATTTTTTTGTTAAATTGATTTTAATTGAAATACATGTAATAAATTAAGGAAACAGAACGCCATCATACAACCATTCTCTGAAAGAATAGTGATAACATGTAAGAATTGAATGACCTAGCTAAAAGACCTGCCGTGATGACATTCAAGTTCAATTATTTCAATATGTAAAGGACATATTACAGGAGGCCCTGTCTTACTACGGTAGATCAGATCGCCAACGTAAAATCAGGGAGATAGATGGTAGAACGGATAGATTTAAAATGTCGTTTTTGCCTCGTATCCTTAGGGATCAAAATAGATATGACAGCATTCGCGCAGGAGTATATTCTGTCGATATCCTGTATGTGTCTTTAATTTTTTTAATTAACCCATCTTTTTAACAGTTTTCCCGCCATATTTGAATATTCGAACCATGTTATTGAATATTCTTGCATGCAAGTACCATCTTTCATGTGATAAACTCTGTTCCAGTACGCGATCGAACAAATACTTATGTAGAGGTGTCATGATTGGGGTTGTGTGTGCATGGCTGGTTACCTAACACCCCCCGCCACACGCCCTTGCAGCGGCTTGCGGGGTATTACCTGTACGTAGATTTTTAAGGAAATAATTAGATGCAGAAGACCAAAGATGACCTGTGAGGATAAAAGAAAATAATTTTTTCTTGAAAATCCTCTCGAAAGAACAGCCAATTTTATCAATTTGGTGATGATTATCTACAAAAGATTGTCGCGTGTTTTATCGTACCTTCCGATCACGTCTCAAATTACGGGAGAAATGGGACGGTTGAGGGGGAGGCGACAAGGATGGGCTCTCATCTATAAAATAACCAGGATTCTCTGGGTTTTGAGCGCTATTTGCTGGACTACGCCATGGAGAATGCGAACGAATCCATTATTTATGATAATTAAATTTTTCCCATTATCTCCGTAGCACTATCATATCGTTTGCGACGCTTAAAATGCTCAAGGAAGAAATACTTCTCAGTTTTCCTTGAAAGCGACTCGAGGCAGAGTGAACGGGAAAAAAATTTAATTGAAACGCTCGTTGAATTGGGAACAGCGAGTATTCTTTGCCCAAAGAACACTGGAGGAACGGCGGAGAGAATTAAGAAGCCTGTCAAGAGCACATTTACATACAGGGTTCGTCCGGAAAATAAGTGTACTGAGCTCAGGGAAAAAAATTTATTGCACTTTTACATATCTTAAGCTAATATTCCTCAAAATAGGACCCTTGTGAGTCGATACACTTGTTCCAGCGGCGTTCCCATTCCTGGAACGCTCCCGCGAAGGCATCATCGGGAACCTCTCGAAGACTCGTCGTCGACCTCTTCTCTGCCCTCCACGAACATCTTGTGCCACCGAAAGATCATGTTTCTGGACATGGCTGACTCCCCGTAAGCCTGGTTAATCATACCGACAGTTTCGGTAGACGATTTCCCAAGCTTGACCGCAAATTTGATGGAATAACGCTGCTCCAAAAACTTCGGCATCGCGTTCCGTGACGTGGGTCGAGCGTGGAGGTTCGCGTTAACAGAGCTCCTCACTACACCACAGCTCAGAGCCGACTGCCTTTTTCAGCGTCGCTTGCCAACATACCCCCCTCCAATCGCAGCCCGTCAGAGCGGTGCTGGGCGCGCCTGGAGCAGCGCGCCCAGCCCAGGAGTCAGTACACTTATTTTCCGGACGAACCCTGTACTCTGCATCACTGATCTTTCAGCCTATTTGGAAGGTCTGGGTGTCTTCAGTGGTATGTTCTGTATCTGATTTTCATTCTATATCTTAATGAGGTATGGCTATATTAAAATCTAACATTGTGCATTATTGAAATACTTTCTAACCGTCTTTCATTGCACTTCAGAGCTCCCCCCTTTCTCCCCTCGTCCCTCCCTGCGGGGTTGATAACTACTTAAGCTATCGAGGAAACGTGAGCATTTGGTAGCATAAACCCCTCTAAGCAGATATTAGCGTAGTCTACCAAGTCAAAGGCAAGTCGAAAGATCCGTGGTTCAAGTCCCGGTGAAGGAAATATTTTTGCGCTTATAATATGCTCGATTCCGCCTACCCTGCTACTCCTGTGTTTATCTTTTACAGGCGTTTCTATCCCTTTTCCTTATATCTATATCCAATTGAATGAATATTTTTTTGCCAGTTGGAGTGTTTTCGTGTTTGAATAAAGATACATACACACATTGCATATGTGTATGTAATACATGTGTATGCGTGTATATATATGTATGTATGTGTGTGCATATATATATATATATATATATATATATATATATATATATATATATATATATATATATATATATATTGATTGATTATTTCGTTGACGTAACACGGAAGTGCCGAATAGTACATTACACAGTAACAAACAATATAGAAACACAAAAAAAGATCACTCACACGTTATTTCTTGATAATTTTGACGGAAATCCACTCCGTGTTCATCGGAAGATAGAGAAGCGCTTCTCTATCTCCCGATGAAGACGGAGTGGAATTCCGTCGAAATTATCAAGAAATAACGTGTGAGTGATCTTTTTTTGTGTTTCTATATTGTTTGTTACTGTGTAATGTACTATATATATATATATATATATATATATATATATATATATATATATATATATATATATATATACATATATAGAAGCACTCTTGAGAGCAATGTAACTGCACAATAGAGCACAAAATAAAACAGGTAACACCTATATATATATATATATATATATATATATATATATATATATATATATATATATATATATATATATATATATATATATATATATATATATATATATATATATATATACACAAACATTCAATTTTAAAAACCGTTAATTTTCGCACTGCAGAAGATTTGAAGAGGATGTTTTTTCCCTCTCCCTAATCCCTTAATTTCCCTCGTTTTTCCTCGACCATTTCCATCTAGTATTTGCACCCCCTACTGTACATATTTTGGTGGATCACGTGGTATTGGTGAAGATGTAAATGATTTCTCCTGAATTTTCGCCGTTTCGACTCCACATCCTAACCATTAAGATAAATTCAATAGCGGAGCAATGCTCAATTGAGGTGTTCCAACAAAGTTTCCTTTCGTGTCAGAGACGTTGGATTCAGGGGGCAGGGACTCTGGAGGGGTTAGCTTCGAAGGCGATCAGACTTGGTAGCTTTCGGGCGATCGGAAAAGACATTTCCATTTTAAAAGCTCGCGGGGTTTTCGGTGAAAAACCTCGGACACCTGCCGCTTCCGACGCTTGACCCTCACCCAAATACGTATTCCCTATAATTTGGGGCAACTCGCGTGGCGGCGAGAGATAAGAAATTGCGGAGGCGTGGAAGATGGTGGAACGGCCCTAACTCCTGCTGCGCACTCGGACCATTTCTTTTTATTTTTCCCTTTTGTACGTTTCAAAGAATTCCGCAAGTAAATAGGTCAACCTCAATGGAATAATTTCAAGGTGCAAAAATAATTTACCTTGACCGGGAATGATTTTAACACTTTTGAAATTGTTGCATTTCTGTAGAATAATGGTGGATGATTCCGTTAGGGGGATCGAGATGGTGCGGGGGCTAACGTACTGGCTTCCCACCCTGAGGGCGCGGGTTCAAATCCCGGCGGTGTTGAATATTTTTCAGAGGTATCTCGATCCCTACTTGAGGTGCTTTGTGGAGGGCACTTTGAGTGAGTACGCCGTCCGTCGGATGGGACGTTAAACTGCGGACCCTTTGGCGCCTTTCGTAAAGAGCAGGCTAATGCCGACGCCGGGTTTCTCTCCACCCTTCATCCTTTCCTGTCCATCCCCTATGGCGCAAATGACCTTAGCTGTCGGTCGCCTCCCCTTAAAACTACTACTGATTCCGTTAAAAGTTACTGACGCGGCATCGCCCGCAGTTCTTTGAATTAGACCACCTTTTGTTTATAGGGGTTGATTAGTATGTTAAAAACATGGGAAAATCCATCAATTCTAAATTAAGGAAATGATAACAAATTCAAATGAATACATTTTTGCGAAATATTTTCAAACTTGGGATGCCTTTATCGTAGCTCTCGGAAATGATTTTAAAATTTTTAAATAATTTTAGTCAGAAAAATGAGGGATCAGATTTTTGAGATTTCTTATGCAATGGATTCCAACCCTGATGGTCCGGGTTCGAACTCCTTTAGTTGGTCTTTCTTTCAATTCTATCCCGATCACTCCTAGGGTGTCATTTTTAGTACGCGTCCGTCTGGTAGGACGTTCAGCTTTGTGGCCCCTTGACATATTTCTTTATAACAGTGGGGTAGTGCCGAAACCGGGTATCTTTACACCCTTCCCATGTTCACTGGAAATATTCTGGTGAAGTTTTCTTATGTCTTACCCCGAATGTATAAATGGTTTCCGTTCTTTTTAATTCCCTTTTTGCGTATCACAAAGAACTAATTTACGAAGTGAAATTAACATTTTTTAAAAAATAAGTCTTCCTCCATCATGTGTACAAATTTGCATGTTATTTGAGGTTTCTTACCGAATATTTTTTCCCTTTACCATTCCTCTCCTATATCATCCATTCTCTTTTACCCATCCCAACTGCTATTTGCATTCCCTGCCACTCACCTTCCTGGTGGATCGCGGTGTATTTATGTAGATGAACATTAATAGGTAGAACCGCTTTTTCAGGAATGGCGTCCGGTTGACCCCCTTCTACTTTCCCTTTCGGTGGTGTGCTGGGAGATATACATGGGCAATTATGAAAGTAATACTCATGATTTTATTGCGACTCGACTATCCATGGCAGCGTGGTAACACTGGTCGGGAAATGTGGTGGGGGGTCTGCCCTTTCAACTCAGCAGGTCGCAAGTTTGCTCCGAGCGGTCTGAGCGGAAAGACGTGCCTCCGCGTGAAGTATGTTTGTACGACTTTTTTAACGCGGCGCACGACACGGTCAAGCTCCACCATAACAATGCCCCAGACTCACTTCCTTCATCGTCACTAACTTCCTGGCCCGGAGCACCCCCAACCCCTTCACAGTCCCTACCTGGCTCCGTGCAAATACTTTTTTCCCCGACTGAAGAGAGAACTGAAAGGAAAACTTTGGGAGACTGTGGAAAACATCCAAAAGCATATAACTGCTGTGATAACGTTCCTGGGAGACGTTACCGTCAAGGATTTTGAGGGTGCCTTCCAGGCGTGGCAGACACGTCTTCGCAAGTGCATTGATGCAGGGGGAGAGTATTTGGAAGACTTTTAAGCATTTGTACAAGTACGATTAACAAATACATTTTTCCTAGAGAATTTGCGACACTTATATAATGAACCCTGTAGTGATATGGAAGGGGTGTAGAGTATGGCTGGTGATCTAACACCCCCTGCCACACGTTCTTGCACTGGCTTGCGGGATAGGATATTGATGTAGATGCAGATGGCGTGTCCAATAATGGAATAAAATGGCCTCAGTTGTCGGTCATCTCCCATCGTATGACCACGGCTAAAAGAATTTAAGGCTTATGGGTATTGTACCTTGAGGGGTAAAGTGGTTACCTGCTGGAAACACATTGGGAGGATTCATATTCTCTCCGGCTAATCTATTCTTTCCCTTATCTTCGGTGTGTCTCTCTCCCGCCTTCAGTTCATCTCCTTCAATCTTTTCCCATCCTTACCTCGCTCCAGGGAGTGACACATCGCATACATCCCTCCTTTGGTATTACTCAATTAATCAGAAAGAGTCATCATTACATGTGTTCTAATAATAGGGGGTATCACTGTGCAATTGCAAATCTCGCTACTTACTTGTGAACGATATTAAGGTCTCCAGAGAACATTCTACGCGAATAGCGAGGTTATATTAGCTAGAACTAAAGATATTCTTCAGAAGATAAAGCATGTATTTTACACGAAATGAAGACAATACCACATGGCAGTAGTAGTAGTAGTATTTAGGGGAGGCGTCCGACAGCTGAGGTAATTTGCGCCATAGGGGATGGACAGGAAAGGATGAAGGGTGGAGAGAAACCCGGCGTCGGAATTAGCCTACTCTTTACGAAAGGCGCCAAGGGGTCCGCAGCTTAACGTCCCATCCGACGGACGGTGCACTCACTCAAAGTGCCCTCCACAAAGCACCTCAAGTAGGGATGGAGATACCTCTGAAAAATATTCAACACCGCCAGATTTGAGCCCGGGCCCTCTGGGTGGGAAGCTAGTACGATAGCCACCGCACCATCTCGATCCCCGACATGATAGTATCAAATGAAAAAAACCTCGTATGCTTTGTTGAATGCATCTCACTTAGATGCGTTTGTGCAAATAAGTTATTTAATGATATATGTATATTGTGACGCAAAATCAAGAAAATTTTAATTTTTGATGTTGCGTGAATGGTGTTGAGTCAACCCATGCCACACACCATAGTTGTGGCTTCAGGATTCCATTCAGGAATAGACTACAATCGAATGCATGTAAATCTTTACAAAAAACCCGATAGTTGAAAAATTGACATTTATGATCAGGTGATACAAGAAGGACTAAAATTTACGCAAATAATTAAACAAAATGTATTCCTATTTCTATGATAATATAATGTCCTTTGGTGTAAAGGGAGAAAGGATGGAGCCAGAAATCTGAGGAACCATATTTTCCTCCAATCCGATCAAATATCTGCTTGTCGAAAATCGTATTGTGTAAATTTATGTAAAATGTGGAAAATTCAGCATGAGAATGCGGAAAATCACAAAGAACTTGGCCCTTTTCAAATGCAAACTCACCATTGAGATTGATTCCCAGCCATAGGATGAAAACATTTAAATAAAATTTAATTCATAGATTTAATATTCCATAAATTGGCTGCGTTTTCTTTTTTGAATGACCTGGTGTTCTGTTCGTATTCTAACACTCTGTCGAAGTTCCGATTTTCTGCTACTATTATGATATTTTCGTAAATATTTTGTTTTTCTATTGCTTCAGGGCTATTCCTTACATTCTACTGACCAAATGTATTGAATGAAGTACTATTGAATCTATAAAATTTGTTCAGTGCATAATTTTGACAGTGTTGGAAATCTTTATATATTGTCCATTTTACGAGTGTGACTAGAAGTGTCACTTGCGTTTGTATCATGTTCCATGGGATTTTTTCACACGAATAATAAATACAGATGTTTTTAAATGTCTAAGCAGAAACGAAATAAGCTGCTATGATGCTGAAGGGGAGATAAGATAGCAAGTCAGATAAAATACATTAATAGACACAATCTGGAGAAATCTACATCTAAGTTGAAAGAGAAGTAAGAAATAAAAACTTGAAATTAATCACGTGCATTGCAGAAACCAAGTCCGGTACATCTAAGAATAAAGTATTAGTTTCGACAAATTTGATGATATAACTCCCAATGACTGCATGAAAAACACTACTGGGTAGAAAAAAGAGTGAACGCATAAGGAAATAATGTAAATCAGAATAGTTGGATCTGCCATAGTTAAAAGAAAGGATCGAACGCACAACCAGAATAAAAATCAATTGAATAGCAAGACATGAAGTGCACATGGGTTGTTGATTGAGGAAAAGGGTGACGCGACAACTAATGCTAGAGAATGCTGAAATCAAGGAGAATCATCCCGCAGGATAATACTATATACAGGGTGAGACACTTAAATCCGGACAAGCACGCGTTTCCTCGAATGAAATTTCCTCGCCGGGTTAGCGAAACCTTCCTCAGACTCCTCTGGAGCATTATACTTAGCCAAATTATCGTAAACAGTTCATCTGGTGTACCAGAAGAATCGAAGTTTCGAAATATAACGCCCAGCGCGTACACTTTCGATAATAGCGGCTCTTCGATTGTACTCCGCACTTGTACGTCACATCTCGGTTATTTTGAGGCTATGGCTGTTAACTAGATGCCTATAGAGTTCAAGAACGCCAGTCACGACCTCCATTGGAACTACGATATGGCGGGTAATTTAAATTGAAATTAGTCCGGATTTAAGCGCCGCATCCTGTATTAAAAGGTAGCATAAGAAGGAATAATTGAAAGTGTTTCGTGACGGTTGCAATTTACGTATCGACATTTGCATCGTACACGCCGAGGAAATTTCCCAGCGGGATTAATTTGAACTAATTGATAAATTAGGATAATAATGTTTCATGAATTTATCAATATAATTCCACGAATGTAACCGCAAAATTCACGACAAAAAAAAGCTCAATTTTTTTAAGATATCGCGTCGTTGTTTAGTGGTAGCGGCAAGGGAGAACGTTTTCGTTTCTCAGAAGTAAACGGTTTCCTTAAAGAGATAGCAGAAGACCCTGTCGTATATAGGTGATTTTCTTAGCGCGCTCTCTTCTTCCAAGGTCAGAGCGAAGCACGCTCTCGGGGAAACAGCTGACCTATTTCCCACCACTGTTTTTGAAATAATACGATTCTTCCCTTTTACGATTTCAGTCTACTTCGTCGCTTTCGTGACCCTCGTGGATCCCGTATGAAGTTGAAAAATTTTAAACTCTCCCAGCCGGATCGAAAGCGATGACCCTCATTTCGGAGGGAATCTTTTATAATATCAATTTCATTTCACTATAAAAGTTGTTGTGTTTTCTTCCTCGACGAAGCAGAAATGGATGAATTTTAATTGGATAAATATTAAGGTTTCTTTGAAAAGGACGACGATTTGGAGGCAGGCCCGACTGAAAAAGGTCAGTTGGCTATCATGTTATATAAATAAGGAATTTTTATTATTATAGCTAATCTATTGGCAGCGGGATGTTGAAGACTGTAATTGAAGGGAGAACGTTAGGCAAGCGAGGAAAGGGAAGGAACAGGATAGGGGGGTGTTGGACGGGATGAAGGGAGGAAGAAAGTACTCAGAGCTGAAGAGGGACCTGATGTGAAGTAGGATGTTGTGTTTTGCTAGGGGTCACAAATTATTAAATAAGTAAATATGTCCATCCAAAAACCTACCTTAACCGGTAGATTACCTAAATGATAATAGCTAATCTACCGGTTAAGTTAGCTTTCGGATGGACACAATTGCCAAATAGTTATCTTTTCTCTCCTGACAAATCAGAACTTAGCACTCTTATTCTACAACATACCCCTCATCATCTCCGTATATTTCCTTCCTCCCTTCATTTCGTCCAACTTCCCTATCTTATTCCTTCCCCTTCCTCGTTTGCCCAGCATCCCTCTATCACAGTCTTCAACATCCCACTACCAATCAACATGCTTTTCATTCATTTTTCCTGCCTTTTTTGGAATGCTCCCAACAATCCCATCTCCTCGCCCATGCATACCTAGCACTTCCTCATTTCTTTTCCTTTCGGTTCATTTCACCTTCTCCATTCTTCTCCCCACCCACATTTCAAAAGCCTCCAATCTACGTCTATCACTCTGCTTCAATGACCACGTTTCCGCGCCGTACATAACTACACTCCATATCCAAGTTTTGACGAGCGTTTTCTTAATATCCGTGCGCAAACTCCCTGTCATCAATTCCCTCCTCTTTGTGAAAGCTTCTTTACCTAATGCGATTCTTCTCCTTAATACACCAGTGATATCGTTTGCACTCTGTCGATAAACATTTCATTCTTGCGGATTTACCCCCACTCTCTGTATTCACTATTCATTTTAGATTTAACTTTCTTCCTTTAATACGTGCCAGAGTTGAGTGATAAAAACCATTCTCTCAATGTCATTCTCGTTCGGTAATTTTCCAGTTCTTTCGCTTCAGGCCCTCTGATAACGCAATTGGCTTTATTACCACATTTAACACGCAATCTGTGTTGAGGTTAAAAAATAATTCCGAGCGCGTAATGCACGAGCAGAACAAAGCACGAAAAGGATTACAATATTCAGGCCTGCGTTCGTTAAATAATCTGCTTCCTACGATTTCAAGTCAGTTGTAGAACGTTAAATTGTTAATATCCCAAACAACGAAAGGATAATTGATATTGTACAATATCGGAACACATTTACCAATCTTTATTATGTACGTTTTAGGACCATGTCATCCATGCGTATATATATATATACACAAATATATGTATGCATATATATATATATATATATATATATATATATATATATATATATATATATATATATATATATATATATTTATATGTTTTAGCGATTGTATTTCGAAGTGAAGCCATATCTTCCATTCCCAAATATGCCCTACAGTAAAGAGTCAAAAGCATTGAGTTCCAATCAAATAAAAATGTGCTCTCAACAAACACTCGAAAGTAGACTCAATATCAAATATTATCTCCCACACATAGATTTCAATGTTTGTTGATCATAAAAATGTTAATAAGCATGCGCGTATAAATGAACATTACGCCAACAAACTCGTTTCTATCGTTCCATTAATGCAAGCTTAATGATTCCACCGATCGAAATGGAATTGGATACATGCAACCTTAGACAATGTGATTAGGGACTGTCCTTATACTTTTAGGACTTTTTTGGGGGGGGGGGAGGGCAGGAGGGTGTATCATTTCATTACGTTTCCTTACGGCGGTGAAGTGTAGTTCAGCAGGCATATTACGCAAGGTTTTATCGTTTTATAACTTAGGCCATTGCTTTATCAAAAAAGAATTTTGATTTTAATTGATTACCAATGAAAATACTGCGCGAATAATCATGATTGAAATCGTCGCTTCATAATTATTTAAACAGTTATCAACCCGTTGAAGGAGATGTTTATTTCAATTTCATTGGCTTGATTCTGGTACCACAAAATTAAAGAAATAGTTATCTCATATGGTAGCGTACTTCAATTCGGGAGAATTCAGTCTTGTTATCTACAAATAATCTTAGTTAGAGGCGCTTTCGGAAGAAAAAGTGCACTTTTTTCTACTGAAAAGTTGGGCACGTTTGGTATATTGAGGACAATATTGGTGATTGTGAAAGATTGGAAAATGTTTAATGCAAGTGCAGCACTTGTTTGACTTGATTTGCAGCAAGCATTTGATTTGCTGTCTAAGAAAGTGGAAGGAACAAGCATCGCCTAGAAGATATCCTGGTCAAACCTGTCACTTCGAGTGCTCCTCCGCCCGCGACGACATCCAATCGAATGGTGTGACACCCCCCGCCACACTCCCTCCGTGCGAAGAGTGGGGAGACCGGTTGCCGGCGCGAGCGACTCCCGCGGCAAGTCCGAAGCGTGTCGACGAGTGTGCAGGATAGCGTTCGCAATGGGGGTACTCAATCCTGGAAAATGGCGGACCTTTCGGCGAATTCCGCTTCCCCCCACCCTCTCTCTCTCTCCTTACTCAAACTCTTGTCTCCTCTTCCGTAAACAAGATCAAAGGTCAGGGTACCACCCCTCAATCCCGGGAATTCCACGCTTGGGCACGACGCAGGGATCAGCTGGAAGAGGGGAGAGAGGAGGAGGCGAAGGTTGAGGGCGATTAATGAGTCGTCTTACGCGCGGGAGGAGACGAGCAAGCGGAGCGGCACACGATGGAAACAGATGCGTAGGAGTCGTGTACGGAAATGCCATTCGACTCATGGGAAAGAAAATTGGGAACGCTGTTATTGTCGTCAAGCTCCCATCTATATATATAAAGGAGAGTGTTTGTTTGTATGTATGTAATTTGTTTACTTTTTTGCTGTCATAGAAACAGCATTTTTCCAACTATGCCAGCAGGATACTTTTGCGAGAACACTATTGTATTCAGAATTTCCGAGATATTATACGTGGAATACATCAAGGAAAGTCTTTTGTAGAAAAAAAATGGGCAACTTTGATCCTGAGAATAATATTTATTCATGTGACGCATTGGGCCGAGTCTACACAGTCCATCCTAACAACGCCGAATGTTATTTTTTCAGAATGCTTCTACATACCATTATAGGACCTCGCTCATTTGCAGAATTAAGAACGGTAAACGGATAAATATGTGAGGCATTCGGAGAAGCTTGCCAGAATTTAGGGTTGCTAGAAGGAGATCAACACTGGGATGACTCATTGCGAGAGGCCAGTTTGATTTCTCTTCCAGGACAAATCCGAATTTTGTTTGCCATCATAATAGCCTCCTGTAATCCATCTAGCCCAAATACATTATGGGAAAAATATAAAGAATCAATGAGTGAGGATATACTGACTAAAGTTCGAAGTGAAAATCCTACATTGGATATTACGTTTAACTCCGGCATTTTTAATAAAACTTTGATTATTTTGGAGCAAAATTGTATCACCATGGTTAACAAGACTTTAGTGGAACTCGGTCTTTTTGCACCTGTACGGTTCATGGAGAAATTGCTCTAGCCGTTGCATCTTCAGGTATTGCAGCGACATTAATGGAAGGAGGAAGAACAGCCCACTCTGCCCTTAAGTTGCCACTTAATATTTCCCGACAAGAAAATCCCACATGTCATATAAATAAAACAAGCGGCCAGGCACAAGTTCTTATAGAATGTAAATTGATAGTATGGGATGAGTGTACGATGGCTCATAAAAAATCTCTTGAGGCCTTCAACGCAACACTTCAAGATCTTAGAGGAAACTGCAGTTTAATGGGAGGAGCTCTGGTACTCCTGTGTGGAGACTTCCGTCAAACTCTGCCTGTCATTCCAAAGTCGACTCCAGCCGATGAAATTTATGCCTGTTTAAAACATTCTGTTCTATGGAATCATGTCCAAGAAATTAGTCTTAAACAAAACATGCGAATCCTCTTAAGAGATGGGAATGCTCAAAATTTTGCAAATAAACTTATGGAGATTGGAGAAGATAGATTAGTTATTGAAGCATCTGGTATGATAAAATTGTCATCAGATTTATGTGTATCGGTGAAAACTGTCCGCGATATGATACAAGCAGTCTATCCTAACGTTAATCAAAATTATAAAAATTTAGAATGGTTGCGAGAAAGAGCCATTCTTGCTCCTAAGAACGATGATGTTAATGAAATTAACAAGGAGATACTAGCCATGCTGCCAGGAGACGTGATTGAATATAAATCGGTTGATACCGTAGTGGATGCTGACGAAGCCGTCAATTATCCAACGGAATTCCTAAATTCACTTGATCCAGCTGGATTGCCACAACATCGCCTTATACTTAAAGTAGGATCTCCGATCATTTTATTGCGAAATTTAGATCCACCAAAACTCTCCAATGGGACACGATTGTGTGTGACAAAATTAATGAAAAATATAATCCAGGCAGTCATTTTAACTGGAAAAGGAAAAGGTGAAATAATTTTTATTCCACGGATACCTCTAATCCCAACTGATCTTCCCTTCAACTTTAAAAGATTACAGTTTCCAGTCCGGGTAGCTTTTTCAATTACCATTAATAAATCACAGGGACAGTCTTTAAAGTTTTGTGGTGTTGATCTAAGATCGCCATGTTTTAGCCACGGGCAACTTTCTGTTGCTTGCTCCAGAGTAGGTTCGTCTAAAAATTTATATATTCTTTCTCCTGGATATGAAACAAAAAATGTAGTTTATAAACAGGTGTTAAATAAAAAAGATTGTTAAATTTGTATGAAGTAGTGTATTATTGTACTTTATAATTTGTTGTTTTTATTTATGTAGTATATTTATATTATTGTTTCTCCCTAACCCGTGCAAAGCCGGGTATTCTGCTAGTATTCTCTAACGGAGGTTTACTTGACGGCAGCTACCTTTGAAAATGATGGCAATGCCACCGGAAGCATTTATGTGAGCAATCAAAAAAATGATTCTCTTTCCCTTTCAAGTATGTTTTCGCAATTTTGTCGTGGGAGTTTTCCAAGTATATATGGTATGGAAAGGGGGGGTGGTTGCAACGACGCCTCCCACCTGTCTCCATCGCCCCTCCCCCCTTTGCAAAGGGTTGCATAACGTGTTCTTAACCTACAGTGTTCTTAACCTACAGTGTTTATTTATAAGCATTTATCCTCCTAGGGCCTCGAAGCAAATCCAAACTTTGCGAAACTCGAAGCTCTCGGACATATATGTATTCACACTTCCCTCAATCCAGTTCGAATTTAACTTCCATGGACTTCTTTTTTGATCTACATGGCGCCCTACAAGCCACCAATAGGAAGCGTGGCATGGCAATGATTAAACATAACACATTTTATCCGCAAGAACACGAAAAGCAACATTGTAGTTGGGGGAAACTTAAATCCCCCTTTAATAGATTGGGATGAATACACCATTAATACAGCCACCGCGATTCATGCGAGGTTACCCTTAATATACTCACCGCCGACACAATGAGCCAAATGATGTGAACACCGACCAGGGGCAACAGCATTCAAGATCATTGCTTAATAAACCATCCCGAAATTATCGCACATTCATATGTGACGGAAGGAATAAGTGACCACAAAGCAAATGTAATAGAATTATCTGTTTCGGTAAACAAAATCGTTAAACCCAAACAAAAGGGATACCTTCTGGAGAAAAGTAACTTCAAAGACTTCGCCTCGTGTCTTAAAAACGCCTACAATTACACATTAGGAAAACGTTCAACGCTGGGGCTACGGCTACATGGAAGCATTTATTGGGGTGGTAGTAGTAGTATTTAGGGGAGGCGACTGACAGCTGAGGTCATTTGCGCCATGGGGGATTGACAGGAAAGGATGAAGGTTGGAGAGAAACCCGGCGTCGGCATTAGCCTACTCTTTATGCAGCTTGACGTCCCATCCGACGGACTGTGTACTCACTCAAAGTGCCCTCCATAAGTAGGGATCGAGATACCCCCGAAAAATATTCAACACCGCCGGGATTTGAAGCCGGGCCTTCTGGGTGGGAAGTCAGTACGTTAGCTCCCGCACCATCTCGATCCCCGCATTTAATGCGATTACTTAGGCACGGTATAGAGGCATATATCCCAACCGAAAAGAAAATCGAGACTGACGAACCACGATGGTATAACAGTGAGGTTAGAAGGGTTTTAAGACAACAAAGGAATATTGCACTCGAAATACAAAAAAACTTTGAAATACGGCCAAGGAACGACTTCTGAAAGTGCACGAAAAAAATATTTAACGCGTCGTAGGGAAACAAAGAAAGTAATTCCAAGCGCCTTAATCAATAAAACAAAAGCCGACATTATTTCTCTTTTTAAATATTGTAAATATTCATTTATCGAATGCGGTTCCCCCTGTTAAATTATAGAATTTTAGGTATCGTTAAGCAGCCTTTTTTTGCAGACGTTTGTTGCGTTGTCTACCTTTCTTCAGGGTCGTAACCTTCGATCTATTTGACGTGGGTGGTCATACAAGGAGTATTCATCGCTGCAGTTACATGCATTTCTTGGGAACATAGAAATAAATAGGCACTTCCGCAACTTTATGGTTTTTGGCCATGTCGAAATGCACGCAGCAAAGGGAGAGTAAGCATGTTTTCGGCCGAAAGCAAGAGAAGGTCCTCCACTAGTCCACTTTAACCTGGAGGACGTACCGAAGGCCCAGACAGGAAAATTCCTTGGTGTCTCCCTCGATATTTGACTCTGGACACTGGCCAGTTCATGGGAAAAACACCAAGGTGAATGTCATAGAGGCCGAATCCGCCCTGCAACTTCTCCTCTGATGGAGCTCGCCCTGGCAACGTAAATAGATGGCATAGAATGCCGCCCCGTACATTGCACAGATTTCCTATCGTATCTTTAGGGTTAGAAGCGTTTTCAATTCCCAGTCCGTAACGTGGTAACAAACCCAAGAATCCTCGGCCACGGACCAGCCGAGTTTTTCAGTGGGGAAAAATTGACCCATTTCAACATTCACGTTCTCGGCGGCCAAAGAACCATGGCGTCGGCATTGCAAAAAGACTATGCGTATACGAGGAGATATTGTTAGAGTAGAAAAAAAAATGAGGACCAACGTTTTTGTGTGAGTAATTTGTAAGATATTTATTTACACGTATATACCCTGCAAGCCACCTCCAGGGTGTGTGGCAGGAGGTGAATACACTCTAGAATAATTTTACTCAAACATGACCCTACCGCGGTCGAACAATGCTATTATGATCCCCTATCGTTCGTGGAAAAAATGACATCTTAAATCTATCTGTCCTACACTTAATCTCTCTAATTTTATTAGCATGGTCTCTCCTACCGTAGCACAATGGGAGTAATAATACATTTTCAATACCACTGCTAAAGTAGACGTCCTTCCAATTTATGCAAGAGCTTCAATCTGTAATTTAACCTTCAATCCGGGAGTGATTCCCAGCCTAGCTGCTCTAGTATTTTGGATACGCTACTAAGTTTACCATAACAACGTTTTACAAATCCAGGTCCTCTAAGCTGCACGCGATCCAATACGGCAATTAATCCAACTTCGTGAGGATCCCATATTCAATAAAATAAAATTTCTCTTTGACCTTATCGAGAATTTCGATTGGTATATTGAAGACTGTAATAGAGGGGAGAACGTTAGGCAGGTGACATGTGGGGAGTAAAAGGATAGGCATGTTGGATCGAATGAAGGGAGGTAGATTGTATGCAGAATTGAAGAGCAGTTTCATGAGTTTGTAGTATTAGCATGCGTCTAGTTAGACGTAACTAAGAAAAGTCCAAATGTTCAGTCTCTGCCAATACAAAATATACCTTAAAACTGTAGACTATCCTTTAATAACCTTTGTTTACAGTTCAGTTGTTAGCGTAAATTGTTTATAAAAACACAGCAGTCGAGTGGACTGTGCCTTTATGTTGCGCTAACCAATATTTCTCGTCATTTGTTTTGTTGTTGAATAGTTTTCACTGTAATAATGGGTGAATTCGGTCGAAGAGTCCCTCTAAACAAAAGATTTAAGTGAATTGTAATTTTCAGCAGCAAAAGAGAAATAATGAAACGGGGTGCGAATGTGACCGAGATGGAAGGATCACGCAAGGTCAGGGCAGTATGAAATACATTAAAAGTTCCTGTTTTGAAATATATTCAGACCAACTTTGTCAACCGAGAAAGTGAAGGTTGGTAGGGGTACTCATAAAATAAATTTGATTCATTAATCCTTAGGCTTCCGCGCCGTCTATCTGATGAATCCATGCTGGTTTCCGGGAATTACCGTCGCGTAGTTTAGTTGGTTGACAACTGTTTCGCCCCCAGTCCTGGAGGCGTCTTCAGGTCGAAGTGATGTGCGTTGCGAAATGGAGCAATGGAAGCCCTGAAGAGGGCACACATAAACCGTGCCGGTGAGCGTTACCCACCTTTACCGGTCGTTTTACAATAAAGAAATACCCTGGCAATTCGAACTAAGATGACGTCAGTGTACGTGTTGTTTGTGTGAAGAAGGAAACTTAACATCTAGTAAGTGAGGAGTACATTCTCACATGAAATGAACATAAAAAGGTATCAAGCCGACAGGAAACGCGTTGTCAAGTCAAGTCAAGTCAAAAAGTTGTTTATTTTTCCAAGAAGTTGTACATAACAGATATAAACTATATGGTAATATGTAACATTTAACAAATATATAATATTGTACAACAAACAAGGAAGCCCTGTTTTAGGCTATTTGCCTCTTCAGGGTCTAAAGTGCTGTATAAAGGTCTTAAGTTCAGCAATTGCATGTCTTTCTTTTCTTTTCGCGGGGTAGCATTGGCCTGGCATTTACCTAGGCGGAGGGGAAACCCGAAAAACCCTCCGCAGGCCGCCATAACAATAACAGCAATAACAGCGACAACATTAACAAATATGAAGTATCAAATATAAAATAGCAAATAGTTCTTGCATATAAATAGATAAATAAATAATATATAATAAATAATATATAATATAAATATATGTCTTTGTAAGTTAAATAGTTTTTGAGACACTTTGTCACTGGCACATTTTCACTACTCTTTCCTTTTCACTGGCGATTCATTTGCTTCTTCAATCTCTCGTGGTTTTCGTCTTCTTTTTTTCTTAAGGAAGAGTGGAAACTCCTCGGAGGGGCGTAGAGTTTCGGGAACTGTTAGGAGGCTGCCCAGTCGGTACGGTGGTAATGATGTATCTTCATAATACATGCGCAGCTGGTCATGGATGATCCTTGCTGGGGAAATGAGTTTCTGCTTTGGACGTTTCCCCAGTACCGCGTGGGCACTCTGCATTATATCTCCGAGGAGTGTCTCGTTGTAGGTGGCGATCCGGTTTGCAGCTCTGGCACGGAGGCGGCATAATCTGTGGAGGATAGGTTCTGTGTTAGTGAGGATATAAATTTCAGAGCTAGGATGCATAGACGACAAAAGATGCAGCTGTCTGAGTATCCTCCTTTCCAAGGCGGCCCATACGTTCATATGAGTGTTATTGTAGGGAAGGACCGCTAGCGCGGCGTACTCCATGACAGGACGCACAAAGGCCTTGTATAGGAGCAGGCCGCACTCCGCGGATACCCCCTTCCCTCTCGCCCGGACTGCTCTCAGGAGTCCACTCCGACGGCTACATCTCGACCACACATCCCTGACATGCGTGCTAAATGTAAGGTGGCTGTCCAAAGTGACCCCTAGGTATTTCACGGAGTTGGACGTCGGGATTCGTTGCTGCCAGAGCCCGAGTGTGGGTTGTCGCAGCCCCGTTATCCTTCGGTCCAAGTGACTCCTAAATAATATGAGGGTGGATTTCTTTGGGTTAGGTCGTAGCCGCCACTTGCTAAACCATTCTTCCAAGTTCCTTGAGTGTGCCTGCAGGCATGCTATTGCTCTGTCTGCGGTCCGTGCCGGCGCCCAGATGGCTGTGTCATCTGCATACTGTGCCGTAGTTACGCCACGTGTCCTCCTGGTGTCTGTTGGCATGTCCCAACAGTAGGCTGCAAAGAGCAGCGGGGACAGGACTGTGCCTTGAGGCACTCCAGCTGTGGGGGAAAAGGTAGAAGAGAATTTGTTACCCACTTTCACCTTGGCATTCCTATTGGAGAGGAATGTTTTTATTATCCTCATTAGTGAAGGGGAGACTTCCGGCATCTTGGATAATTTATATAGGAGCCCGTTGTGCCACACGTGGTCGAATGCCCTTTCAATGTCCAGAAAAAGGGCCGCCATGAACTTTCTCTGGTTTATTGCCTCCGCAGTTTCCGCGGTGAGGAGTGCCAGGGGGTCAACTGTGCATCTTCCTGGGCGGAAACCATACTGGTGTTGCGGTAGTACGTTTTCGAAGACTGTTTTCATTCTACCGACCAGTATTCTTTCAAACCACTTTCCAAGATTACTTGTCAGGCTTATGGGTCTATAGTTTTCAGCTTTTTTGTTGTCTTTTCCTGGCTTGGGCAGCATTACTGTGGTCATCTTCCGCCACTGCTGTGGATAGTAGCCGAATGTCATAATGCCGTTGAATATTTTTAGCATGGCTCTATGGCAGGCTGGCGCATTCTTGATTTGCCGGGTTGTTATGTCGTCTTCCCCCGGGGCAGTGTTTTTCCATGGGCGGGCACATAATATAGTAGATCGTCTTCATCGATCTTTCCTGTAATGCAGTCATCCTGTGGGTTGGCATCGGTGGTTGGTTTCAAGGAGTATGGCAAATTGGCAAGGTGTGTTTCCACCTCTTGTACGGTGTCTTCGTTGAATAGGTTGTCTTCCATGGGACGGTAAACGTCGTCGAGCACCCGTCGGAATTCTTCTGCCTTGTCCTCTGGCAGGGCGATGGGTGTTCCGTCGGGTCCTATAAGGTTTGCATCTTCCCTCCTTTTTTGGCCGGTTAGTACCTTAAACTTATGCCAGAACTTGCCGCCGTTCCTATCATCCAAGGTTTTGCATGCGGTCTCCCAGGCCGTTTCTTTGTATAGTTTGGTTGCTCTCCGTATTATTGCATTTGTTTTGTTCCACTCTGTTTTTAGTGATGGGTCTTTTGTTCTGATCCAATCCCGGTATAGTTTTCTCTTCCCTTTGATTAGGGAGATTATGTGTTGTGGTAGTGGCGGGCGTGTGGGATTTATTGTTTTTGTGGGGAAGTCCTTTCTTGCATCTTGGAATACATCCGTAACCATATTGATGGCAGCGTCGATGTCCTCTGGTGAGGTGGGCTCCGTGATGTCTTCAGTGGCCCGGCCGATGCTTTCATTGAAGGACTTCCAGTCCACCTTAGAGTAGTCTGTTCTGGTGAATGTGTGTTGGTGTCTCCATTTGGTTAGTAGAAACGGGAAGGAGAATGGTAAGTGATCTGAGGTGATGCAGTCATCCACCGAGATGTCACCCAGAAGGTTGAGGATGTCGGTGGAGACGAGTGCGTGGTCCGGGAAGGATGGGCCCTTGCCTATGAAGGTTGGTGTACGTATGTCTAGTCGGATCATATGTTGTTGTTGAATGAAGGTTTCCAGTGCTTGGCCTTTTGTGGTTGTGATTGAATCCCGGAAGGACCGGCTCCTGGCGTTTAGGTCCCCGAGTATAATGAACGGTTGTTTTAATGATGTTATGTATGAAAGAGCCTTTAGTGGGAGACGATCGTGTGTTCTTGAGTACAGAACCCCCACGATGATTTTCCTTCTGCCTATTGCTATTTCCAGGATGACTCCTTCGTTGTTGTCCTCCATTGGCTCCGGGTATTGTAGTCTCTTTGCTGGTATGTCATCTCTGACGAGGACAGTAACTCCGCCGGATCTTGATTGTAGTCTCGGGGTGCCGAATTCCTGAAAAGTGGGAATGTTAAAATTTGAGTTGGGTTTCAGGTAAGTCTCCACCAGACCCATGATAGAGACTCCCCTCGACCTGATGTGTTCCTTAAGTAGCGGCAGTTTTTGCCGCACGGCACCGCGTATGTTTACGAAAGAAACTGAGGAATACTCATCCATGGCGGGTGACGGCGGCGTAGGACACACTTGGGTAGACCTTGTTTCCGGAGTACAGTGGTGTCACTGAAACACCCAGGATTGATTCGGCCGCGTCCCTGATGATGCGGGCTGTTAGGTCTCTGTTCTCTGGGTGAATGTTGGCGTGGATCACCGTCAGCATCCTCAGAAGATCCCCGCGCGTGATTGGCGTCTTCACCTCCTCGTCGTCCTTTGCGGATGCCATGGAAATATAAGTGTCCGCATGAATAGGGACTGTGGTGGCGAGGGATGAAGGGAGCGCCGGTCTTTTTGGACAGGCCCAAGCACCGGCGTGATGACCACCGCCACAGTTGGCACAGCGCAGGACTTCAGCGTTGCAGTCGGCGGCGCGGTGGCCCCCACCGCATCGCCCGCATCTCGCGTCGGCCCTGCATTGCCCCACCGTGTGGTCGAAGTCCTGGCAGCGGGGGCACTGCCTCGGTTGTGCCCGGGGGGGATGGGATGGTTCACAGTGATACCATAGACCGTGAACCTCTACTCCCTTTAGGGCTAGGATGGTCCGTGCCGCGTGGGCGTCCTCGGTGAGCACCCGGATCACGGTCGTTGAGGCTCCTGTGTTTCGGCCCTTAATGCGCCAGCTCTTAGTCACCGGGACGCCAGCATTCTCGAGGGCGGTGTTTATTTCCTCGACATCTGTGTCTCGGCTGACTCCCTTCACTACAAAGGAGTATACAAATTCTTTAGGCAAGGATTTTCGCGGCCTTTCCGCCGCCTCGCGGCTCCTGCGCATTGCCTCGTGATCGAGCCTGAGGATCACCGTGGGTTCCCCCAGGAGGTAGTCAAGCTTACGCTTGCTCTCCCCCCGGAGGAAGCCATAGTGCTCCCTCGGCATTCGCAACATGGCGGCCCTCTTCTCCGGTAGAACGTGTATTTCAACGTTCGCGAGTAGGGGGTACGCCCGTGCCCATAAGGAACAAAATTTTCTCTCTGTAATTCCCGCTGGCAATTTGGTTATCGGAATAAAAGGCGCAGGAGATCGAGGTCGGTGAGGGGGGGTCGCCGGTTTCCGGTTTTCAGGTAGTGCGTTGCGTTTTGGCCGCTATACTGCCTTGATCAAAAAGTTCCCGGAATAACCACCGTGTGGCGCTCCCATCGTTCCGATTTGAGTTCTGTTTTTTTTGTTAAATTGGTACATCTGTTGTTGATATTCCCTTTAAATCTTAGTGTCATAACTTGACATTTGCAAAAGTTACGTAGCCAAGAGTACATCTATCTCTGTGTGTGTTGGCGATTTTTTACAATTTCAGAAATGGATTTAAATTTGCAACAACGAACTTGTATTAAATTTTGCGTAAAAAACGGATTTAGTGGCGCACGGACGTTGGAAATGTTGGAAAAGTGTTTCGGCAACGATTCTCTAAAAAAAACGGTCGTTTACCAGTGGCACGAGCGGTTCAGAAGTGGTCGTGAGTCAATCGAAGATGATGAACGCAGTGGCAGACCATCGACATCGAAAGTCGGTGAAAAAATTGATAAAGTAAAAGAAATGTTGGTCAATAACCGCAAATTAACCATCAGAGAAATAGCGGAGGACTTGAACATTGCCTATGGATCCGCCCAAGACATTGTGGTTAATGATTTGGGTTTCCGTCGTGTAGCAGCAAAGTTGGTGCCAAAAGACCTCAATTTCATGCAAAAAAGAGACCGTGTTGACGTCGCAAAAGACATGATTTGCGAGGCTGAATCCGATCCCACATTCATCAAAAGGATCATTACTGGAGACGAGACGTGGGTTTATGAGTACGACACGCAATCCAGACATCAGGCAAGTGAATGGCGCTCACCAAATGAGCCGAGACCAAAAAAACCACGTCGTTTTCAGTCAAAAAAGAAGGCAATGCTGACGGTTTTCATGGATTACAACGGTGTAGTGCATCATGAATTTTTGCCAGAAGGCCAGACAGTAAACAAAGAGTATTATTTGGGCGTTATGAGACGTTTGCGTGAAGCAATTCGCCGAAAGAGACCAGAAATGTGGGCAGAAAACTCGTGGATTTTGCACCATGATAACGCACCGTCGCACAGTACTATCATTATTCGTAATTTTTTGACGAAAAATGCAACAAATACCATCCAACAGCCACCGAATTCACCTGATTTGGCTCCCTGTGACTTCTTTCTGTTCAATCGAGTTAAAAAACCATTACGGGGAACGCGTTTTAGCAGCCGAGAGGAAGTAATGGAAAAATCGCAGGAAGCACTGATGGACATACCGAAAACCGACCGTAACTTTTGCAAATGTCAAGTTATGACACTAAGATTTAAAGGGAATATCAACAACAGATGTACCAATTTAACAAAAAAAACAGAACTCAAATCGGAACGATGGGAGCGCCACACGGTGGTTATTCCGGGAAATTTTTGTTCAAGGTAGTATATAGGAGACGCTGGCTGGCCGGAAGCTCTCTGATTGGCTCTTTCTTGACGGCGAGTGGGAATCACCCTTTTCCAAGTGGAGGTCAGGGTGTAGCCGTCCTCACGGTTGAAATTGTATGGATTTTTTATTATTTCCACCGCTTCTCTGATGAGTCGCGGAAAATATCGCCTTTCTCTTGCCAGCACCAGACCAGACCAGATCCCCTAATGACTGGGCATTTTGCCCTCATTTTATGCGCTGCTTCGGTGTGACAACGTCCACCCCTTCAGCGTTAGTGTATGTGCAGTTTGCACAGGGAAATAAATGGCGATCGAATGTGTAAATGACGAACGTGTACCTTTCCAGTGTTAGTGAAGGAGAAATTGAAAGAAAGACCTCTAGTGGGTTGGCAATTGGCCTTATCTTAAAGGAAGGACTAAAATTAGCTTAATTCTAAGGGCCGAGACATTTTGCCCAAAAACACGTCAACAGGACGGAAAAACATTTATCAATCTAAAAACTAAAATTAATATTAGATTCTGGTCTAATTAAATTTTATATAAGATATTTATTTTATTTTTTTTTCTCTTTTGTTGTTTTTTTTTTTAATATATATATATATATATTTTTTTTCTTTGGATATATATATATAATTTTCTTTTTGTCCTTTTTTTTTTTTATTTTTTTATAAATTTCTTAACTTTTCTTTTCAAAGTCCTTTTCTTTTACATACAATTAAAGCAAATTGGCAGTTACACAATGCCTTAAGCATAAAACCTTAACTCTAGCTGAAATACATTTATAATTTTTGACACCTCTATAGAAAAAGAAAGTCATAGAAAAGAATTCGGTAATGTTACCGAAATAGAATTTCTTTTGGCAGTCTGTAGCTCGGATGGCGTTTTCTATGAAGGGAGTAATCCCATATGTTCTTTGTAAGCGTGTTTTGTGGAAGGGACCTCTCGAGTCGTTCAGCTTGCGCTCGAATGAAGTCGTGTATTTTAGGTATTTTGTGTGCGTTTCTGATCTCATGTATTGGGACGAGTTTACTCTGGTTTGTGAGGTAGCGAAGTATTCTATTTTGGAATGTTTCTAAGCGTATTCTGTCTGTTTTTGTCGCGTTCCCGAAAATTTCGCAGCCGTACAGCATCCTGGGACGGATATACGAAAGGTACAGTCTAATCTTGGTTCGGTGCGTGAGGCGCGATTTGGAGCACAAGAGTGGAGACAGAAGTGCTCTTGTGCCCTGAGCGATGTGTAAGGCATGCTGCACGTGCGTGGCCCATGTCAGTCTGTAGTCGAAGTGTATCCCTAAGAATTTGTGTGACAATTTCGTCGGAATACGCACGGATTGAAAGGTTAGAGGTTTTTTTGGGAAATAGCTTCGTCTCCTCCGAAAGTCGACAACAACACTTTTCTCAGCGTTAATTGTTACTTTCGAGTCGACGGTCCACTTTTCAAGTAAAGAGAGGTGGTTTTGTATCTTTCGGAAGGCACATGTGCCGCTCCAAGATCTTGCCGCGATAGCAGTATCGTCGGCGAACATGAAAGTTTGAGTTTGTGGAGAAGAAGGAAGATCGTTGACATAGCAGTTGAAGAGAGTAGGAGATAATATGGCGCCCTGCGGGACGCCACAATATATCTGTTTCCCGGTTGATAGAGCTCCGTTTTCGGCGACATGTATAGCTCGTGAAGCGAGAAAACTATGGAACATCTTGATGAGATGTAATGGAACCCCGATTTTAAATAATTTAAGTATCAATCCATCATGCCAGACTTGGTCGAATGCCTTGGCCACATCCAAGAACAACACTGCAGTGTGTTGGTTGTTCTGCATGCCGTGGCTGATATACTCTGCTAGTCTGAGTATCTGCAGGGAGGTGGAATGTCCTTCCCGGAATCCCATTTGTTCCGGTCGTATTACGTCATTGGTCCGTAGGAAGAGGTCTAGACGGGCTTTTAAAATTGATTCAAACAGCTTAGAGATAGATGAAAGTAAGGAAATAGGTCTACGGTTTAAAGGAATTGTCGGGTCTTTGCCTGGCTTGGGAAGCAGGCACACTTTTGCTATTTTCCAGGAATCTGGAAAGTAGCAAGAGGAAAGACAGTTATTAAATAAGCCCAGTAGGTGACGAACGGCCGGCAGTGGCGCGTTCTTCAAATGCCTGTTTGAGATGTCATCAATACCCGGGGCTTTTTTCGGGTTTAAGTACTTATAGTCATTCTAAGCTCCGTCTCAGTGACCGGCTGGAATGGAGGAGTCGGAAGGAGACCTAAGCTACTTACAGCAGCCTCGGCTTCTTCGTCCTCCCGCGTCCTTGGCCAGTCGGTTTTAAGAGTCATGGTTTCCTGGAACGCGTTGGCTAGGATTTCTGCCTTGTCATTGGCGTCGAAGTACAGGTTGTCGTTATGCCTGATGGGCTGGTCTGGACGGCCTTTTTTGGTCAGTTGCTTAGCAACCTTCCAAAGGGATCCGTCGTCGAAGGAAAGGTTGTCGAGTTTGTCTCTCCATTGGTCATTAAACCGATTTCTGATCTCGCGTTTGACGCAGGACGCGAAAAAGTTATAACGCCGTTTATAGGCGCCATCCCTGGTTCGCGCCCATTGTCTGCGGGCCTTGTTGCGCTGTTTTATGAGTAGCAGGATGTCGTCGGGTAGGGCGTTTGAAGGAGGAGGGGGATGAGGGTACGGGAGCGATGCCAGTGCATGCGCGTCACGCATTGCCTCGGTTATGGCCAAGACATGAGCGTCAATGTCCTGCCGGGCTGAGGAGTGTGGGATTGTGATTGAGGAAAAGGCGTCTTCTGCTATGGAGGCGAACTGTTTCCAGTTCGTCTTTGAAGGAAGGGAAGGAGGCTGCTCATAAGGGACAGTCGCAATGTCGGTTTTAATCGGGTAATGATCACTGGAGAGATCGGAAAGTACAGTTGGAGTCGTTATGTAAGGCAGATTTTTCGTTAGGCAGAAATCCAGGATGTCTTCACCACCACGGCTGTCAATGTGCGTTGCCGCTAGTGGCACTTCGACGTCTACCATGATGGAATTAACAATGTTATGCAAACGCCGGCCATTAGTATTCGCGGACCGGCACCCCCATTCCGTATGTTTTGAATTCCAATCGCCGATGGCTACGACGCGACTGTCAGTCGGGAATAAGGGACGAATTTCGTCAGGAAGAATAGTTTTACCACTAGGTTGGTAAGCTGAATAGATGTCAAGGTCACCTATGGGAGTTGGGAGTCGTATTCCGACGCATTCTAATGTACTAAGGGCGTATCCTTTCAGTGCTTTGTGTTTAATAGAGGATTTTACTGCGATGAGCACGCCCCCACCGCGAGCGGTGGGACGGTCTCGCCGATATGTGGTATAGTTGGGCAAGTGGAATCTGTGACTGGGTGTCAGATGCGTCTCCTGAAGGGCGACTACATCGAAATTGCCAGAGCTTATAAAATTTTTGAGTTCCCGTTGGCGGCCGAGTATGCCGTTGCAATTCCAACTGAGAAGGCAAATGTTACGGAGCTTACTAGTCATTAAGCTCGTGCAACTCGCATAATTGTTGGAGCATAAAGATTTTCTTCTCCGTTTTTGTCTTTAAGAGACTTAACTGGTGATGCATGGACATAAAGTATCCAAACAGTGACTGTTCATTGTGTGCGGAATTTGAAGCCGGAAGGTTTGGTAGGTGATTTAAAGAGGAAGAAGAGGAAAGTGAAATAGCGCCGCCGGGCAGAAGTGGGTTGATAACATGGGGAGGAGGGATCCTAGGAGGGGGGAGAGAGGGAAATGGGTTGGTGGCGGTAAAAGATGATTGGTCCTGCAAAGGACCTTGAGCTCTAGGAGCCCAAGCATTCTTGTCAGGAGCCGGGGCAGGTATATATGTTTTCCCTTGGGCTGGTCCTCGGGAAATTGTGTCGCGCTTTTCTCTCGCCAATTTTCGTTGATTTTCCCATTTAAAAACGGGACATCCGCGATAATTGGCGGGGTGCTCCATTGTGCAGTTTACGCATCGCGCGGGCGTACTGCGATCTTTCTTTTCACATTCGGATGTTAAGTGTGGACCGGCACACTTAACGCAACGGGGCCGAATGTTACAATAATTTTTTGTATGTCCGAAGCCCTGGCATTTGTGGCACTGTACAACGCCCTTAGGTTTGGTGAATTTAGATATATTCACCCGCATGGTCAACAAGTATTCAGTTTTGAGAAGGTCCCCTGGTTGGGGGTCATTTGTTAAGATGACGTGATAAACTGGCACCAATCGCTTGATGCCAGTTGTTTTCCCTTTCATCCTGTCCTCGTAGGTAGGTTTAGTGGTGGTCAGTTGTACTACGCTTTTTACTTTATACCCCATTCGGTGTAATTCTAGCTCTAATTCCTTTGCATTTACGTCGCCTACCAGGTTTTTTACACAATATTCTTTCAGCCTATCGGCTGGAAGCTGGTAAGACGTATACTCTAGGTCCCTAGTTTTAAGAATGTGTTTAGTTTTAACATAATCCTCAGTGTTGGCACAAGTTATTGCCACGGTGTTTGGTCCCTTGAGGATACATTTGGGCGGCGAGAGAAGATTCGCCGTCAACTCCTTAGCCAATTCAACCCACCCTTTCACATTATGGACGGTTATGGCCGGGATTTTGGGTGATTTAGGTACGGATGGCTGAGTCTCCATCACCTCAGCCGATGACTCAATGGGTGAAAACCTATTTGGATGAGCGATATCTGGGGAGTCTAAAATTCTTCGCCTCTTAAGCGGGGTACCTTTTTTCCTGGAGACGACAGTGAAGCCGTCGTCTCTTTGACCATGCGGTGTTTGTGCTTGAGGGCCTGTGTTAAGCGGTTCGGCGAGAGGGAGGGCAACAGTGGTCGTTGCTGAAGAGGTGGACGTTGTCAAATGGTTGTTGCTATTGTTATTGGCCGTGTTCCTCGCTTCCATGGCTGTTTCAGAGGTACCTACTAAATTGACCTTTTCTTGATGTTTATTGACCTTTTGCTGCTTTTGAAGGGCGGCAATGGCTGCGGCTGTCGCCGGGGATGGCGAAGCTATGTCGCTATTGTGTTTGCGAGAGAATTTAGTGCTGTCAAGAGCTTCTGTCTGTGCAATTGCTTGCCTCTGGGCCTGACCGGCCGGGCCAGGTTTACCATTTTCGTGATTTTTCTCCTTTCGCGGGTCCTCTTTCGCCCGTGCACTAAATGTGTATACTTGTTTAAACATTCCTTGCAACGGCAAGGGAGGTGGCGCTGGAATAAGGTTGTTTATATCGTTGGCAGTACTTGCTTTGTTGGACGAATCGGCCATTTCGCTGTGATTTTCGGAGCGCGATGTTGCTCCGAAATGGTACGATAGCCCACCCTGGGCTATGGCGTTTTTGCAATTGACATGCAATGGCGTATATGTGTATACCTTTTGTGTATCGCTATTTTTTAAGGGGAACCCTAGCGTGGGGACCCACCCGGTTCACCGGCAAGTGCAATGCACCCAGGGGGCGCTTTGCCGGATAGCCGAAATGAGACGACCGATTTAATGATGAGGCGCAGAGCGCCACCCTCGAGTAAGAAAGTGGAGCTGGGTTAGCCACTCCTCTCGGGTGCCTTGCAACCTGGGCTATACCACCCGTTGATTGTCTGGCTGGAGCGTTCTTGTGGTTTTCTTGAAGTTGACGAATGTGTTATTTGAAAACCTCGTCTCTATCTTCTCTCGTCTTCTCCGTCTTCTGATCTGATCTCTCGTCTAATGTCTCTTGCCAGCACTCTAGTCTGGTCGAACTTTATAGAGTGTCCAGGTTCCGACCACGCATGTTCGGCAATTGCCGAAAGTCGGAACTGTTTCTTATCTGTGGCTCTTTGGTGCTCCTTGGTCCTGCATCTGATGGACCTCCCTGTTTGACCGATATATGACTTCCCACACGTGCACTTTATCTCATTTACACCTTCGTGCATGAGATCGGGGATTTTGTCCTTTGGCTTAGATATTATGTCGCTGATTTTTCTGTCTGAGGAGAACCTAGTGGTTATGTTATGCTTTCGTAGTAGCTTGCTTATCTTCTCAGCCGTTCCGGCGACATAGGGGATGGTAGCATACTATATGCCGCTGGTTTTTCTTTTTCAGGTTTCTCCTCGTTCTGCTCATTGGCCCGAATCCCCTCTTTCGCCAACTCCATTTCCTTTATGACGGTCCTTTTTCGGACCATGTGCTCTGGGTATCCATTTTTCCCCAGCGCAGAAACGAGGTATCTCTTTTCTGATGGGAGTGATTCGGCGTCGGAGATGGCGTAGGCGCGATGAACTAGTGTATTTACTAGCGAGCTCTTATGGGCGGGATGGTGGTGTGATCGCGCATCCAAGTACCGGTCGGTGTGGGTTTTCTTTCGGTATACCGCATGGCCAAGGCTGCCATCCGGTTTTTTGGTCACTAATACATCTAAGAAAGGGAGAACACCATCATACGACACCGCCATAGCTGCCTCGTCTCGTTTTCGCTCGGCAAACATTCGGCGCATCAACACGCACCTACGCAAACTGCACAAGTGGACGTCTACATGGAAAATTAAAATAAACGCCGACAAAAGCACACACGTCCACTTCGCCCGACGACGCAAACGCACTCCTCACCTTCCTATTACGCTCCAAAAACATGTGATTCCTAGTACTTCCTCGCACCGCTTCCTTGGCGTCATTCTCGACGATAAACTGACCTTCCGACCTCATTTGGACCATTGCCGAACGTCGGCGATTGTCGCAAGGAACAAGCTGTCTTGCCTCACCTTGACGACATCGCCGCTCAGTCACAAGGACCGAATGCGCCTTTACAAGGCGATCATTCGGCCCAAATTTCTCTATGCCAGCTCCATTTTCGCGAATCGCAAAACTACATGGCGCCACCTGGAAACCATTCAGAACAAATCAATCCGGGGCTTATTGCACATAAGCCGCAGGACGCGAATGGCCGAGGTCCTTGCCGCCCACGATATCCCGCCCGTCGCGGAATTTCTTCGCACGCAGGCATCCAAATTCCATTCGCGCCTGAAAGCAACGGGCAATCCACTCCTCACGTCCATTTGGGACTACGATATAAATCGCAAACATACCTATACACTGCCTAAAGATATTACTCGCCTATGAGTCTTTCCTATGTCTGCTCTTAAATGTACGGCACTCTCTTCGCCATATTTTCCTACTGGTTATCTACTGCGCATTTGTGTTATTTTAACTGATGTTTCCCCGAAATGTATATTCCCCCGCCTAGTCTTTAGATTAATTTTATCCACGAGCCGTTTCCTGTCGGCTCGTTCAACTTAGATTGTACTTTGTTAGGGTGTAACAGTCCTGTTACACATAGTATTAAGTTTCTCGTTTCTCACAAACACACACGCATACTTTCGTCAGGTTTTTTGCAATGCCAAGGGTTTTATTTATGTAAATAGACCGGTAAAGGTGGGTATCGCCCACCGGGACGGTATACTACCTTGAACAAAAAGTTCCCGGAATAACCACCGTGTGGCGCTCCCATCGTTCCGATTTGAGTTCTGTTTTTTTTGTTAAATTGGTACATCTGTTGTTGATATTCCCTTTAAATCTTAGTGTCATAACTTGACATTTGCAAAAGTTACGTAGCCAAGAGTACATCTATCTCTGTGTGTGTTGGCGATTTTTTACAATTTCAGAAATGGATTTAAATTTGCAACAACGAACTTGTATTAAATTTTGCGTAAAAAAACGGATTTAGTGGCGCACGGACGTTGGAAATGTTGGAAAAGTGTTTCGGCAACGATTCTCTAAAAAAAACGGTCGTTTACCAGTGGCACGAGCGGTTCAGAAGTGGTCGTGAGTCAATCGAAGATGATGAACGCAGTGGCAGACCATCGACATCGAAAGTCGGTGAAAAAATTGATAAAGTAAAAGAAATGTTGGTCAATAACCGCAAATTAACCATCAGAGAAATAGCGGAGGACTTGAACATTGCCTATGGATCCGCCCAAGACATTGTGGTTAATGATTTGGGTTTCCGTCGTGTAGCAGCAAAGTTGGTGCCAAAAGACCTCAATTTCATGCAAAAAAGAGACCGTGTTGACGTCGCAAAAGACATGATTTGCGAGGCTGAATCCGATCCCACATTCATCAAAAGGATCATTACTGGAGACGAGACGTGGGTTTATGAGTACGACACGCAATCCAGACATCAGGCAAGTGAATGGCGCTCACCAAATGAGCCGAGACCAAAAAAACCACGTCGTTTTCAGTCAAAAAAGAAGGCAATGCTGACGGTTTTCATGGATTACAACGGTGTAGTGCATCATGAATTTTTGCCAGAAGGCCAGACAGTAAACAAAGAGTATTATTTGGGCGTTATGAGACGTTTGCGTGAAGCAATTCGCCGAAAGAGACCAGAAATGTGGGCAGAAAACTCGTGGATTTTGCACCATGATAACGCACCGTCGCACAGTACTATCATTATTCGTAATTTTTTGACGAAAAATGCAACAAATACCATCCAACAGCCACCGAATTCACCTGATTTGGCTCCCTGTGACTTCTTTCTGTTCAATCGAGTTAAAAAACCATTACGGGGAACGCGTTTTAGCAGCCGAGAGGAAGTAATGGAAAAATCGCAGGAAGCACTGATGGACATACCGAAAACCGACCGTAACTTTTGCAAATGTCAAGTTATGACACTAAGATTTAAAGGGAATATCAACAACAGATGTACCAATTTAACAAAAAAAACAGAACTCAAATCGGAACGATGGGAGCGCCACACGGTGGTTATTCCGGGAACTTTTTGATCAAAGCAGTACTATGCGCCCGCAAGGGCTGGCAATGATACGGCTGAACGCACATCACTTCGACCTGAAGACGCCTCCAGGACTGGGGGCGAAACAGTTGTCAACCAACTAAACTACGCGACGGTAATTCCCGGAAACCAGCATGGATTCAAATTTGATTCATACTTAAATATTATTCAATACGATATTTTAGAAAGGCTGTCACCCCATTTAAGCTAACTGACAATAAGTACCCTCGATTATTTTAAAACGGTCACGCTTAGGTGGCAGGAGGGAGTACCTTAGATGGAGCATTTTGATAAAGAATTTTCTGAGGAGAATCTCTGCTGTCCTGTTTCATATTTTTCCCGGCACCGTAGCCGGAAATAAATCCTGGAACTCATCGGTGAGAAGCCCTCCAAACCTCTAGCTTTCCCCTAAGCGCTCGAAAGGTTTGAATTCTCAGAATATTCGGCAATCGAGCGAGTGGGTGTTTGAAATGATCATGGGAATACAGGAAGGGAATTGACATAATGAGAAAGCATTTATGACCGCGAGTTAAATTATTCTTGTTGCCTTTCATACGCAGATTTAAGAAGGATTTCCGATTTTCATTCCTTTTCCAAGGCTAGATGGCTTGTAAAGTGAATTTAAATTGTAAGACATAATCGAAGTTCAACAAAAACTTACGTAAGCGGAAACCTATAAAATAAGGTAACCTGTGCAAGACGGAAGGTTTTAAAAGACAAAAAATAACTGTAAAAGACAGAAAACAGTAAAAGAAGGAAACCTGTTAAAGATAGAATTTCGTAAAAGACGAAAACCTATGGAAAACCTGCCAAATACGGACACCTGCCAAAGACGGAAACCTGTCAGTGATGGAAACCTGTCGTAAATCGTAAACTGTCAGATACAGAAATATGGTGACGGTGGTAAAGTCACATAGGCAAACGTTTTGGATTTGTAAAATTGTTATCTAACCAAATAAACCTAGTTGAAAGATAATAATTAGAACGTAGGCGGAAAGCAATCAATATCGCTTGGTTTATATCACTATATCAGTTTAATACGATCCCAAACCTCTTAAAATGATTTTTATCTGGACTCTTTTATCTTGTAAGCAAACACGAAATTGTCAATTTGATTTAAATGAAATTATACATTTCATATTTTTAATTTTCGCTAGGACGTCCACTCTATTACTTCCAAATGTATCAGATGGAAAATATGAAAATGCTTTAGAAATCACGTGATCCCCTGCTATCATGACTTTGGCAGATTTTATTGCCCAAAAACTCGCTTAGGAATGGCAATGCCTATAGTTTCGAAAGGAACTTCCGCGTACACAACTTAATCTATTGTCCCGGTGAAGAGGAGGCTCTTGTGGAATGCCACACGATGCCACAAATTGGCACTTTTGGTCAATGATGGCATAACTGTTTCTTGGGAATGGATAAACGATTCCTCTGACAGTATTTGGCCGAGCTAATGTCAAACGTGGGAACGTTTTCCCGGAGTGTCCCGAATGAAAATATTTGCTCAACAAAGTTATCCCCTGCAGCAATTGATGAAAATCTTCGACTTAACGATTCATGGGAAGGGAAAACGAAAAGAGTCTAGAGGCATCAACACTGAAATGAAGATTTACACCCGAAGAAATACGTGCTGTAATATTGAAGAAATTTGCAGAATACATCATTGTTTACATAACTTGTTCCTTTAGCATATGATCGGGATGTAAATGAATGTCATTTTTATAAATTTTCCTCTGTTCGGAAACCTTAATGCACTCTTATCAAATGACTGTTATAAATTAGGATTTTATCGAGCTAGTTTTCGTAGAAATTGACGTTCAAAATTTTATTCACGCTCTTACGTCAGAGGAGGACTAGCTCCTGAAGAATTGTGGGTTAATAGTGCAGAAATGTATTCTGTTCTCACGAAAAACATATAATTCGCGCAGTTATATAAGAGTTATAATTGTGCTAATCTAACAACACGTACTCGTCGTTGAATAACTGATACTAATTGATTTGTGGGAAAAAACGCATCGTTCTAACATTTGGGCCTGAGAAAAAGTTCAAAAAGGTTTTAGAGTACGCCTGAAACATTAATAAGAACATCTACATAATACTCCGCAAGCCTCCGCAAGGGCGGAGGGTGTTAGGTTACAAGCCATACATTCACAATCTTGACACTTCTACACGAATATCTGGATCACGAATATAATGCACTGGAAGAAAGTTAATCACACCAAAAAAGGTGCTTATATGCAAAAATAATTGTTGATGGGAAAGATATTTTAGTGCCCTAACAAACAACCCCTAGGCTGGGTGGCAGGGGGTGAAAACAAACCAGACTAATTTTGACCCGAATATGGCCCCTACCGCAGTCGGACAATGTATTATTATAAGGTAATCTACCGATTAAGGTAGAATTCGGATGGATACAACTACCAAATAAATATTTTGTGATTCCTAACAAAACACTAAATCCAGCAACCTACTCATTATCAAGTCCTTCATCTCTGAGTACTTCCTTCCTCCCTTCATCCCGTCCAACACTCCTATCCTGTTCCTGCCCTTTCCTCGTTTGCCTAACATTCTCCCCTCTATTACAGTCTTTAACATCCCACTGCCGATCAATACCCCCTTCATCCATTTTGCCTCCCTCCTTAGGATTTCTCCCAACACACCCCTCTCTTCGCCCACCATATCTAGTCCTTCCTCATTTGTTTTCCTTTCTGTCCATTTCACCTTCTCTACAACCACATATCAAAATCCTCCATTCTAAGTCTACCCTGCTTCAGTGACCACGTTTCCGAACCGTACATAGCTACGCTCCATATCAAAGTTTCTACGAGCCTTTTCTTAATATCCTTACTCAACGTCCCTGCCATCAACTCCCTCCTCCTTGTGAAAGCCTCTTTGCCTAGCGCAATTCTTCTCCTTACGTCCCTACTACTTTGACCGTGTTGGTCCAAAACACCACCGAGATACGTAAACTGTTCTACCTGCTGTAGTTTTTGGCCTTCTATTTCAATGTTTAGCTTAGCCTTTTTCTTTCTAGAAAATCGCATAGCCTTTGTTTTATTAATATTGATTCTCATCCCATACCTGTCGCACTGAATTTCCAATTCTCTTCGCAATGCTTGCAACCCCTTGGCTGACTGACAAACTAAAGCTTGACCATCAGCAAACCTAACTGATTTTACGAATTACCCGCCCACTTTCATTCCTACCTCCAGTTCTTCCCATGCCTCTTTAATCATTTCCACTGCATACAGGTTGAACAGCAACGGCGATAATGGGCAACCCTGCCTTACACCTCCTCCTAACACTGCCCATCCGGACTCCCCGTTCCCCACCTGAACCTGAGCAGTCCGAGACATGTACAGAAGGTGGAAACGTTATGATACATTATATAAATAAAGTTATGCATCGTATTTTCTCTCATCACTAATTACGTAAAGGATTTTTATTATCATCATCTACCCAAGGCGGAGCCTTGTCGTTGCAGCCATTGGTCTCTCTCCATTGCCGTTCTTTTCAGTTCATTGTGCGTACGCTGTTACTCACATAGCATTTTTTACAGTATCTAAAAATTTCCTTCTTGGTCTTCGTATTCCTTTTTTTCCTATTATTTTCTCCACCAGTATATTTTCTAGGAGGTTTTTATGTCTGAGAACATGTCCAAAGAATTTAATTTTCCTTTTCTCCATCGCTTTCAATCAATTTCCTCCTCCTAGTAAAGGCTTATTTGCCGAAGGCAATTGTACTTATGATGTCCCTAATACGAGTAGTATGACCATTTTGGCTAAAAAAACTTCCGCAGTAGGTCAACTTCTACACCTGCTCTAGTGAATGCACTCTTATTTTAATATTTAAATTAGCATTCACCGTGTATCGCTTTTGTGTTGAAATCAAATTCATTGATTGCCAAAAGTATTTGTGACCATCGACTAGTATCAGGACCTTCCCCATTATATGAAGAGCATTTGCTCATTTGAACGACTCTTAGGAGTCGACCAAATCCTGAGAGCGACTCTATATCAGCGGCTCACATGAATCAGTTTCTTCTTCCCATTCGGTACTCGAAACGAGTTAGCTTCCTTCCTTTCTTTTGTCCCTTAGTTTCCTTTCCTGTTGCTCCTCCCACACTCCTCGCTCTCCCCCATGAGTGTATCCACTTTTGCGGTGGTAAATATAACCACAAAAGCCGTCACCTTCCTTCGTTACTCTCCTACTCCCTCTCCTTTTGCCCATGCCACATCAGATTCCAGGTCGAATGCGGGGAATCCCAGAGGTCTCTCTCTCTCGCTCACTCCCCACGTCCTCGCATTACCCACTACCACACCTGTGAGAGCACACGCCCGGTCAGAAAGACGGGTTAATGGCCCGAAATTTCCCAATATGTCATTCCACTCGCTCTTTCTGAGTCAATTTCCTTCTCGAACATAGAATTATTATCTGGCATGGTAGTGTGATGATGTGTGTGTCTGTATGTTATATATATATATATATATATATATATATATATATATATATATATATATATACGTGTGTGATATGTGATATAGCTATGTGATTTTTCGGGTACCAGATCATCCTGGGAAACCATAACCGGCACAGGGAAAGGATCTGGTCCCCCTACCCTGGTGTGTGAATTTCACACGCCGTCGGGCTTAGTACTGGATGAACTCTACCATCACCTACCAAACCGACCTTCGTGTATATATATATATATATATATATATATATATATATATATATATATATATATATATATATATATATATATATATATATGATTTCTTCGAAGTAACACGGAAGTGTTGAATAAAAAACTTGGAAAGCGACAAACAATATAAGAACACATACAAAGAACACTCACACGTTATTTCTTGATAATTTGGACGGAATTCAGCTCCGCCTTCCTCAGAAGAAACAGTTGTACTGCTATATATGTTATATATAATATATATATATATATATTATATATAAACCATGTATAAATAAAATATATATTATGTTTATATTAAAGTATATACATATTATATATATGTATGTTTTTTCCACAAATGCATGTGTATAAAATCTATCAAAGATACGAAGAAAAATACTACGAAATTTAGCCGAATTCTTAATTAGTGTTACTCTAACAACCAACAAGTTTGATGTTTCGACGTGCAGGTCGTCATCATTATGATTTGAAGATGACGTCCTGCTCCTCCGAAAGGCTAAAAATATTTTTGAGTCTTTTCTTTGATTTTCTATTTTAGTTTAATTTTAAACCACAGAATGTATGTGTATATATATACCTGTACGTATATACACACACATACACATGTATATAGACATACGTGTATGTGTATATATATATAAATATATATAATATATATATAAATTATATATATATACATATATATATATATATATATATATATATATATATATATATATATATATATATATATATCGGAAGAAGGGAGGGGGAGTGTGGGGGCGGGGGGCGGTAGGGGTAAGCAGTTTGACTCGTCTGAGCTAGTGCCCTTGAGTTACTTCCTCTCGGGGTAGGGATGGATAGGGTCCGCGAGGAAGGCTGGAGGAATTAAGTGGGCTGAAGCTTGATGTGATTTAGAGAGGGGAAAGGAGGTGGTGAGTGTGGGGGGTTGGTGGGTGGGGCCGGGGAAAACCCTTTCAGAGGACAGTGGGACTGGAGGAGGTGGTTGCGTTTACGAAGACGCCGATTTGGCTCTCGGGAGAGTCATCGATACCATAATGCTAATTCATTGCAGAGGTAGACGTTGCCTTCAAATTTTGTATTACAACTTCTAATTCGTATAAATGTACAAAATGCCTTGTAAATCGTCGCGAAGACGTGGGGTATGGAATGTTAGGTCCGAGCCGTTCTTGCATGAAAACAAACTTACTCCTATATACGCGTAGTTGTGGTATTCCTAGCATATTCGGTCCAAACACGCAATTAAGATATCTTATGCGATTTGCAGGAATTTATTTTCTTTGAAATATTTGTAATTTGGCCACATTAATGTAAAAATATGTTTATATTATAAAAACCAAACCTTTGAACACCCAGGAAGTTAATTTATGAAAAATCGTTGTTGTTTGATCAGAAGTTTATTCTTAAACTTTTGCGTAGGTAAAAAGTGCCAATACATTTTCAATGTCAATCTTCCTTTTTCAAGTGATTACATACATTCTTCAATAAAAAAAAACCTCTAGACAGTATAAAGGTTGAATTCCTGTAGTATCTCCTGTTGTATGCTCTCGATATATTGTTTGTGGTCCTCATTAGCATATAATTATTTGAAAAATGAAGAATAACATTGAAACTGAATAAATGGCATAGGTATACCTATTAATATATGTTTTGTAATATAAATTAGAACTATATGAAATAGTACAATATAAGATTTTACGTGAATACATGAATGTGTATTTGGCCACATGGACATGCGAATCTATACACGCGCATCTACATATCTACCTACATCCTGCAATAATGTTGTTGCGTATGTTAATGCTGTTGTGTATGACAAAATAATCAAGCAATACGTATAAATTAAGAATATTCGTGTAATTGTAATAAACTTATTCATGACCAAGTATCGTGCGAGTTAATGAAAAGTACTTGAATTTGTTTGTGCCGGTGTCCATCTCTCTTATTTTCTTCTTTTGACCCAATCTACGCTAGTAATTTGGGAGACATCACAATTTCCTCGGTGTCACAATCCTCCAATACATCTTCAAGACCATCCACACTCCAACTATCGTCTCAGGAGTGATTTTATTGCATAGACTGTCTAGTTGATGTCTTGCCAACTGAGATAAGTTTAGGCCATCACACCTGGAAAACCTTTTGGGGTTCTCCATACCATTTCTTTTCTTCCTTTTTTCTTCGATTGAAGATTTTCGCATCATTTAGTGTATTTGCTTTGTAACAGACCAACGTATCTACACGTACTTGATATTCCAGAAGCAACTGACATGGCATGTTGCAAGGGGTGTATCCTCACCAATCATTCAAAATAGCCCGTACGTTAAAGACAGGCATTTTAATGAATCAACTGTCATATTAGGCAATAAAAATAAATGATTGTGTCATGTTCGTGCAGAAAGGACCATCAACATTGTTCGAGAGAGTCATACAAACATACATAAAAGAAACTTGCTCTCTTAAAAATATAATTATAATTTCAGTTTAAAACGAACTCAAACGATTTAGGAAAGACGATAAAAAATAAATGCTACTACCATAAAAAACAGATAATAAGTGAATACCCTGAATTTTAGGTTATTCCCGGAGCTAAATAGGGGGGTCATACGCTTCTCTAAGGTGGTTAGGTAATTGGTTATCAAGTTTTTGTGATATTTTTGGAAAAAAACTGTAATCTTGTACCATTTAGATTATTTAAAGTTTATTCACTTGAGGATATCATATAATTAGGGTAGGTGGTCACTTAAGTATTTCATCAAGTACGAAGGATGAGTATCGTTTAATTTATAAGGTGGTCAAACTATTTATTTCTCGGTACTTGGATGATTAGAGAGTAGAGACTGAACTTAAAAGGCGCGGGCACTCTATGTGAATAGACGATATATATGACTTTTCCAAACGATGCGCAGGGTTTTCATAGCTGTCGTTAGCGTGAGAAGCGTTGTAAATTCTTAAAACTAGGTCAGTGTGAAAGAACAGGGTATAACCATTGGTTTTTTTCCCCTGCGAGTTTTCAACACCCATCGAGACTCATCGGTAGTTGAGTTTGAGACATCAGCTCTGACGTTTTAGTGAATGTGTAAAAATGTGCGTTTGTGGGTGCGTGGCAGTGCAAAGTAGCCCGAGCGTCGTAAGAGACATCAAACCCAAGATACTTCAGCCACGGGCCACGGTTGTTACAGTAAGTCATAGAATCCCAATCCACATAAGGGTATTTGGCGGCCATAAATTCATGTCTCTCTGTCTCATGTGACTCTGTAAAAAGATATGCAACTTTACAGGGAGATTATGTGTACAGGGTACTGCAGTTTCAGCTTCCTGATGTAAATCATTCAATAGAAAACAAATTAGGGCATCTTAGAACTTGAAGAAAACTCGTACTAATAGTGGCTCTGGCTTGACTACATGAATTTTTCCAAATATATTCGTTCACTTCCTAAGTATCAAAACTAAAATAATACATTTGTCATGTATTACATGTTGACAAATAGAAATAGTTTTACAGTACTGATATAATGGAAAACAATTGGATTTAATTTGTTGTTGTCATACAAAGTTTGCATGATAAGTATCGGGAAATGTTTCGGAAAAATAGGTTTATTTCGAATATTGTTATTATGCCTCGATATTCTTAAAAGTACACCCATTTAGCGTTGACACACTTTTGCCAGCACATTTTTCACGACTCAAAGGTTCCCTGGTAGACAGATTCCGGAAGGTCCTTAAGGGTACGCGTGCATGCATATTTGACGGCACTTAGGGTTCCATGATGTTGTACTTTGAGGAAGGATTTCACTTTTGGGTATAGGAAATAGTCTGCTGGTCCCAAGTCGGGACTGTAAGGGGGTTGGGGAATCGTCGCGATGATATTGCAGAAGGTCTTTGCAAGCAGACACTCGACTCTTCTCTTGGCCGTCCGTCAAGACCTGCGGGATGAGTTTAGCACAGATCTTTCGCAAGACCAAAATTTCAGTGATAATGGTGCACACTGTCATGTTATCAATGCCAATACGGTTTTGCGACCATGCACACACTTTACCGACGGTCTGAATTCGGAACTTAACACATACGTTGTCTTCGATTCTTGACGTCAACGGCCGTCGAGCGCGGGGCTCGTCCTCATCACCCTCTAGGCCATCTTTGATGATCTTGTGCCTCTTAAAAAAAGCGGTTTGTTACATGCTTCAATCTGTTAACACTGGGCGAATCATGCCCAAAGTCTCCGAACCCGTCCCCAGTTCAACACAAAATTTGATGGCGTATCGCTGTTGTCCAATCTTTCGCTGCCTTTTGCGCTTGCACCGAGTCACTCGACAGGGGTCAACTAAAAACACGATCCAGCCTGAAAGAATGCTCGCAGGCGATTGGCGTTTGGCGCGTGTTGAAGGTCAGACTCCACCACAGAGTCTATGCGCTGCGGCGTATAGTCACGTTAGGAAAACATTGTTACTGATACCTTAATGTAAACCTAGTATGATGTAATATACATCTACATACTACTCCGCAAGCCGCCTCAAGGGCGTGTGGCGAGGGGTTTTAGGTCACCACCCGTAAAACAGAATAAAACCACATGGAAAGCTAACAAATTTATGCCAATTCACTCCCATAGAAGCGTATACAGGTACAAGCCTGTATAGTCATGCAACAACCATTGTAACTTAAACACATATACATATACTAGTAACTAACATGCACCTAAGAATAAGCATTATGCCTACGTGGCGTTTAATCTTGTTTCCACTTGTTAGTCGAATGACTTTAATTTTATTTTTATAATCATTCCTGATTGTCCAATAAAGAACGAATATTTGTATCTATTTTTCATCTTCGTCTGCATGATACCCCGCAAGCCGCCGCAAGGGCGTGTGGCGGGGGGTGTTAGGTCACCAACCGTAAAAAACCGTATTTTTACTGGAGTCTATCTCCCTTATCTTATCTTTGTGGTCTGATCTACCTAATTAGTGTGGGGCTATAAGAATTCCTTTTGTGTCATTGTTTAACTCGTTTGTTCTGAACCTCGCTTGTTCTCTTTGCATCTCTGGGGACACCCAGCCTATTTATTTCTTAAAGTCCTGTCGCATTCGTTTACTTATCGTAAAAATATGTGTATCCAGGTGAGGGTGTTACTTGACTTAAGTTCCACTACGGTGAATGTCGTTTCTTTGGAAGAATTCGGCATTATATTACCTGAGATATTATATGTTTTTGAAAATGAACAAATATTAAGTTATTACAAGAAGATTCTGCGATATTTTAATATAATTCACCTTTTATTCATTATAATTTGTTGCGGTTTAGCTGGCGGTGGCAATATTGCAAAAGTTGAATCCTTCAAAATGAAATACCTAAATGCAATAGGGCGTTCATGTCGAAGCGTTTATTATTACATTAATATGATCATGAAAGATCGAGTTATTCAATGAAAAAGTTTTTATATACATCCGAAATATATTTACCTGGACAAATAAACATTTTTTAAGTAATTGGAGAGAGTCGCCCATGAAATCCCACATTTTAAAGGTTCCAGCTTTGAGGAACAATTATGGAAAATGATCAGCCCAGAAGGACATTTTTTGTGCCATCCTGGTCGATAAAATGTAATTCAGAAATTATACATTTAAATGTTTTCGAAAATGTGGAATTAGTGACCTTGAGGTTACGGTCACTGAAAGGTTTTTGTTTTCCAGTGGAAATTTATACTGCTATGAATCATGGTATGTAATATTTAGTGCTTTTGGGAGTGTTGTTGGGAGGAATCACGCGGAACTGCATGCCTGCTGGGAATCACACGCGAAGCGAAGGCTAAATTGGAGATTAAATCAAATGCATAAATTGTGAGCATATCTCCTTGGAAAAGATGTTAAAAATGGGTTACAAGTTCCAACGGACCACGGTAGAAGAGATGAAGAAAATACGATTAGAGAGATCGAGTGTGGGACCAACAGAATTAGGATGTCATCTTTAATGGAAACGTTAAAGAATCAGAATAACCGCAAACGATACTACCTAATTAAAAAATTAATTATTTAAATCCCCCTCGTATGTCTTAATTAATTTAATTTAACCCTTATTTCATTGTTCTTTTTCTTATGAGAGGCTCGCCTCTCATGCGTGGAGAAGTATTGTGAAATGTATTATAACACATTATTATGCAAGACATAAAAACTTGAAAAGGAGTGTGGCTTTTTACGATGCGGATACATGGCCATTGAGGCGAAATGATGGGGGTAGATGGCAGGCTTTTTGAAATTCGGCTGTGGAGAAGGATGTAAAAAGTAAAATGGACGGATAAGAAAACTAACGAAGAAGTGCTAGACTTGGAGGGGCCGGGGAGAGGATCACTGAGGGAAATAAAAGGGAGACTGGAAAGATGGATGTAGAGAATTTTGATTGGCAATGGGATATTAAAGACTGTGATGAAAGGGAGAATATTAGGCAAACGAGGGAGGGGCAGGAATAGGATAGGGATGTTGGACGGAATGGAGGAAGGAAGTATACGGCGATAAAGAGGGGTTTGTTGAGGAGTAGGATGTTGGGTTGTGTTTTGTTAGAAGAGAAAAAATAACTGTTGAAAATATGTATAAATCTACAAACTTTGATTAAAACATTTAAGCCCAGAAATGCAGAGAAATGATGCTCACAGATGTAGTTGACGTTTCGGCGGCACGGCCGTCATCATCAAATTCTGAAACGACAACTACATTTCAGGGTATCCTTTCTCTGTGTTTCTGTGTATAAATATTTTAATAAAAGTTTCTATATATATTTGTGTCGTCGCTGAAGAGCGTATATATGTCGGTCGCCTCCCATAAAAACTACGACTACCTACCTCCTCACTCCGCACTTTCCCCACATTCAGTCGGTCCAATGCAAATACTCAGGCCGTTAACGCGCCTGGCTTCTAACCCGAAGGTCACTGGTTCGAGTTCCGCCTTGGACATGGTTGTAACCTTGATTTTGGTGATTCGGTCATCGCGACACCAAGAGACCGATTCATGAAGGGCTAATTGAGATACCATGGGTTTATTGACCGCCATATGCAGTCGCAAAGCTATAGAAACGAAAATTACTCTAGTAAATTTAATTTTTGCTCTGTTCATGTGTAGTACGAGGTGTAAATGCTCACTTTCAAACATGCGTTGCTAGTTAAATTATGTAGAAAGTAGTAATTTCGACTTAAGTTTTAAATTTTCCATTAAGAATTTAAATCGTATTTTTATATAATATGCTCGCACACGAAAAATGAGCATCACTATCACCATTTACATTCTGCGTTTTTAATTTATACCAAAGTCTGCAAAAAATTTTCATTTGCAGAATTTGGTATTTCCCTGAAGTTAAAAAAAATAAATTTCTGAGTATTGAAATTAACTATTGACTCTTTGTGATAAATTATAACTAGAGATGGAGTAAAACACCTTAGCATTTTTAAACACAGGTTATTTAAATCGGATGTATATCCACTTGGCAATGTCAGGACTTGACTTGCATTTACATGCTTGTCTTAAATAATTAAACACTTAATTTATATTGATTAAATGAACGAAATGATGAAGCATTTGCATTTACATGTTTAATAACCTGGGAAAAAAAATATCTATTTAAGGTTGCATCTTGTGACACACACAGTTAGGGCCGGAAAATAATATTTCGGAAAAATTGCATATGCAAAATAATCTTAAAAATGAGGTGACCTCGGGAGTATGTGTCCATTTCACCTTGCAGAGAGGAACAAAGGGAACATTTTAATATCCCCGAAAAAGCAATGAGTTACGTGTACCTCCAATTATTTATACCGTCCTAACCTTTGTCCATAAAAAGGACATCCATGGCGTGATATAAATATGATGGTATCAAAAAAATTTTTAAAAATCTACTTAGTTACTTGAACATGTTTTCAGCCGTTTAGCTGTCACTGAAAACAGCAGGCGGGATACGCAGACGGAGACTAGCGGATTTTTTTCTTCCTCCGGCCAACCGCGCTGTTTCGCGTGAGCAGTCCGTTTGGTTCTCGCGTATCAAGTGGTGAGGGTTGCAGCTGTTTCCCCTCCCCTTCTCCCTCCCCCACCCATTTTCAACCCTCAACTGGGTCCGCGGAGGGAGGTTTGCCCGCGCTCAAGGGCGAGGACACCTCTCTTTCTCTTTCTCTCTCTGCCGCAGGAAATGACGGAAGCATCACCGGGATCCTTCCGACGTAAATGTCGTGCTTAAAAAACTTTCGGCGATTAAGTGTTTTTATTTACCCTTTCCTAAGGATTTTTACCCCTTTGCGTGGATCCGTCCGATATTAACCCATCCATCTATAGTTATTATTACCGCCATTATGAATTTATTTTTATCATGCATGCATTAACGCTCATCTATTCTGCTTTATGTATGTACACTCCCTGCCACACGCCCTTGCGGTGGCTTTCAGGACATTATTATTATTCGAGGACATGATCAGTATCTTAATCCTAATATCAGACCACAAAGATAAAATAAGGGAGATAGATTCCAGTACAGATAGATACAAATACTCATTCTTTCCCCGAACATTCAGAAATCATAATAGTAAGAAACCTAAGTCCCTTTAGAAATATTAAAAACATTGAATTTACAAGTAGGAACAAAATTAAACATTGCAAACATGTCAGGTATACTTTCAGGTGCGTATGAATGTTAGTTGGTAGTTTGTGTGCTTGCATATGTGTGGGGTGTAAGTGTTCTTGCATGAATGTATGCCATGTTTTTTGTGGATGTATGAATTTGTGGTTCTTGCATGTGGTTTTTTTCTTTTCTAAATTACGGGTGGTGTCCTCACACCCCCCGCCACACGCTCTTGCGGCGGCTGGCGGGGTATTAAGTAGATGTAGATGTTGATGTTTACTGTAACCCTACAAATCTTCTGCTCTCTTCAGTGTTTATTCTTTCTCATTCCCTGACAGCTTTTCTGTTTCACGTCCTCCTTAAATTTTATTCTCTTTTTACTTGTTTTTGAGTATCCCTCGCAGGATCTTCCCTTCCATTTGACATTCTATTTTATTTCTAGCTAATCCATAGTACCTGAAGGTGTGTCCAATCCATCTAGGTCTTCTTTGCCGTAGAGTTTTCTCCATTTAGTCCTTTCCTCTTCTCCTATTCTCTATACTCGCACTTCCTTGTTCCTCATCTCCTGTATGACCACTCAATCCTCAGAATTCTCCTCTTCAGCATTATGTTTCAAATGGTTTGATTTGGTCCACGTTTCAAATACTCCATGACTCATAGAGTGCCATGGTCCATACGAACGGTTTGATGATCTGTTTCCCTGTTAGACTTGACGAATACGTTTAAACGTTTTGAAAAATTGAACGACCTTGAATTACTTAATTTTTTAAATTATCAAGAAATAACGTGTGAGTGACCTTTTTTTGTGTTTCTATGTTGTTTGTTACTGTGCAATGTACTATATATATAAAATATATATATATATATATATATTCATGTATTAATGTATATATGTACATGGCGTAAGACATTTTAAATCGCCACTATGTGACCTTCCAGTTAAAATTGAGTGGGACAGTTCAATGCTAACAGATGCTCGTGCTCTTTAAGCGGGTACAGTGATGAATAACATGTAGTTCCAGCTCCAGAACCTTGGGCGATCCCTATCGTAAGGGGGCCCCTAATGTTATGGGGTGGCGGACGGGTTGTCCCGGGGATCGAGATGGTGCGGGGGCTAACGTACTGGCTTCCCACCCTGAGGGCGCGGGTTCAAATCCCGGCGGTGTTGAATATTTTTCAGAGGTATCTCGATCCCTACTTGCGGTGCTTTGTGGAGGGCACTTTGAGTGAGTACGCCGTCCGTCGGATGGGACGTTAAGCCGCGGACCCCTTGGCGCCTTTCGTAAAGAGTAGGCTAATGCCGACGCCGGGTTTCTCTCCACCCTTCATCCTTTCCTGTCCTTCCCCTATGGCGCAAATGACCTTAGCTGTCGGTCGCCTCCCCTCAAAACTACTACTACGGGTTGTCCCCACGCGGTGGCGAACCGGACGTTCCTGGGACGCCGATCGCCATTCCGACCCCCCACCCCCCTCCTCTTCCCATTAAGTGGGGGTGGCACGGGAAAACCCAGTTCACACTCTTGTGCGGGGAGCCAGTGTGTGTGAACCAGAGATGATGCCCCTAGGTTCCTCCCGGTGTCGAATTCCTCCGCCACCCCGCTCCCCCTTAAACGATGTCCACCCTGTGTGTTGCCACAGAAACGATCCCGATATTTCCGGATCTCTGCTCCCGGGGAGGATCGTGGAAATAGCCTCCAATGCGTTCGACCGAGTCTAATTGAATTTTTTTAGTTCGGCCGAAAACGAAGCAAGTACATGTTTGGGATAAACGGTAGAGGTATGCTAAGTACGGAAGTGGAGGAAGGTAAGAGAAAAACCGCTGGAATTTTAAAACAATGACTACGAGAAGTTAGTTTGATGGAAAAGTTATGTTGGGATCCTATGGAGTCACGAAGAGAGGAACCAAGGTCCGGTATTGTGAGGTCTCATTAAAGGCAATGATTAGTTTAAGTGATTTTTAACTTTACGCGGTGATTCCCGATAAATTCTACTCTAAAACCAAATAATGTTGCTCATAGTGAATTTAAACATTGTAATCCTAGAAACAAAGTCTTATCAGTTATAAAGATACTAATTTTTCCCTTTTGAACTTATTTAGCCTTCATGAAATTGAGTTTTGACCTAAACCGGAGGTTAAAAATTAACCAGCAGTTTAACGAGTCCTTATAAAACCTGGCCTAGGAATATTAACATCATATAGAACATGAAACTGAGGGAATTATTATGCCTTCGCATTACGTCGCCAATATGGACCATTAGAATGTAATGAAATAATTGACTTTGTTATTCCACACACTTTATTTAAAAACACGACCCAGGTTTCGACGTTGAACGTCATCATCAGGTGATGATGACGTTCAACGTCGAAACCTGGGTCGTGTTTTGAAATTAAGTGTGTGGAATTACAAAGTCAATTATTTCATTACATTTCAATATGTTATGCAAATTCCACAAAGTTACGCCTGAGACAACAAATGGACCATTAGGTTAAAACGAGAGAAATAGAGAGTAGAGAATAGAGAAATAGAGAGATAGGCACCAATCCTGATCGATACTCGGTTCTCCCCTCGCGGCATACCCGGTTTTAACAAAATAAAATACGACCACTCCTGAATTTTAAATTCGAAAAGCAAAATGTATAATTAAAGTCGAAGACACTCATTATTGAATGATATGGACATTAATATCTATGTGCACGTGAGTTTATTCACGCGAGGTAGTGTGCAGATGTATATGTGCGGTACGAAGAGAATACTCAGAAAATGGAATATGATTTCGATAGGCATTCAACCGGTGACCATCTTGTGAATCAAGTGTAGTCCCGGGATTAAATTTAGACATGTTCTGTTAATTGGAGGCGACCAATAGCAAAGATCATTCATTCTATTAGGGATTGATGGGAAAGGAAGGGTAGAGAGAAACCCGACGTCGGCACTAGTCTACTTTTACATGAAAGGCGCCAAGGGGTCCGCAATTTAACGTCCCATCCGACCGACGTCGAACTCACTCAAAGTGCTCTCCACAAAGCACCTCAATTCGGAATCGGGATACCAGTGAAATATATCTGCCGCTTCCGGGATGCGAACCCAGGCCCTCTCGGTGGGAAGCCTGTACGTTAGCCACCGCACCATTCCGATCCTTGCCTTTGTTTAGGCATGATCAACTATGAAAATTGAGGATTGGTGGGGTCATACTTATTCATTCACCATGATTTTGTCCTCAGCTTAGCAAATACCTTACGTACGAGTCCTTTTTCGAGTCTTTGAATATGACCCAAGTATCCAGTTGATAAAGTCACTGGCCATAACTTGTCAAAATTATTTTTATGTGCTCTCTGTCTCCCTCAGAAAATTTCTTTAAGGATTGAGAGGATTTTCTTCGTCTTTTCTCACAAACTATAATGTTGTAATAGTTGGCGATTTCAACTTCGATCTCACAAACGTGACGTTGATGGCCAATTCCTTAAGAATTTCCTTTCTCTGATAATCTCCTCATTGTACTACTTATAGCAATGCATCACACACTGCATCTAGCTTCACCATGCTTGATTTATCCTTGGTCATGTTCGATGATCTTGATAAAACTCGTCATATTCTCTTGTTTCCTTTCCATCTACTCATGATTAAATCTGAATTCATTATCGCATTAAATTTCATTCCATGCCTCCTATTCAACTTAGATTTCATGAGATGATGAACTTCGAAGACATTGAGGATTCAGAATGAACTTAACGGCCTTGGATAGGTGTGAGTTATTTAGCTCCTGCTCCATTTACTTAAAGAGATAATGCTTTAATTTTCTTTTACTGGGATTATTAAGCTCCTTTATTGACGTCTCAGCGGCTTTCGAGAGCCTTGGCTCAATAATGAAATCCGGTATCTTATTAGGGAATGCATTCGGTCTCGTGAGTTTTACATTTCACCCGAGTACGACTGCAGCCCCACGGTCATTTGCAGATACTCGGAACACGGTCAAAGTTCGTAATGTCGAAGCCAGGCGCAAATAGTTCGCTTCAAAATCTTCTCAAATTGAAGATCAAATGTCAGCGTGGAACGAATTTATAAATAGTTGGTGTTACCAAATCAGCGATTAACTGCACTTCCAGGTCATATTTACAATGACCATTGTGGCCAATATTTTCTCAACTCCCTGTCTAATGGTATGATTGACTCATTACTATCTCTCTTTATCTCAAGATGATCTTTCTTTCCCGATTAAAGGAAAGAGTTTTTTTCAATCTTCTAGAATGTTAATTTCTCCGCGGGGGTAAATTCCTGCTACCTGCAACGTTGGGTCGCATTCCGCCTTTTACAGTCTCTTCGGAGGGTAGCGTTTGGTGGTGCATGTTCATGTGGTAGTGATGTTTCACATTCTTGCTTGTTATGTCCTAGCTTGCGTGTTGTAGGATGGCTTTCGTGCTGCATCCTGGGGTGCAGTTTTTTGTTGTTTTGCGGTATATGTGTTTGCATGAGTGTTGGATGAAGGGATTTTTGCATAAGTGTGTGCGCTGCTGAGGGCTTAATTTTCCACGTTGTTGTTTTGCATGTGGTAATGTTCCTTTTTACGGTTGGTGACCTAACATCCCCCGCCACACGCCCTTGCAGCGACTTGCGGGGTATTATGTAGATGTAGATGTTACTACCGAAACTACTACTCTTAAATAGGAACATTCACTTTGAAGCATGCCCGTGTAAATAATCTGAAAATAACATATCATATTGAATAAGTTGTCAGATATCGAATATTATAAAAATATTTTTGAGTGAATTATCTTTTAACGAAGATGTTTACGTTTGAGAAGTACAGAATATATCAATTGGATTCACATTACGAAACCGTGATGGGAGGACGATTACCTTCCTCAGTGCTATGTTTTATTTATTTTCTTCTAGATTTTGAAGCGATAAATGTTTTTCAAAAACTAATGTTAATTGAAATGGATGTGTAAGCATAAAATTAATGTTTATCGCATTTGATATTCTAAGTTATTGATCCGATGATTAGATTAAAAAAACACACTCCGGCTCTTCATCCTGTCTCCGTGCCGCCACTATGCGATAAATATGGCAGCGTCAATCAACTCCGAACAATAGGAGCGGTGCCAGAAATTCAATTGCATAACCTTCAGAATACTCCCTGTATGTCGGATCCCAATTCAGCGAATGGTGGTTCCCTTTGGATATATTCCTCCGAGAAGTCTAAATTTCCTCGTAATTAAGGTGGGAAGAATGGACTCGGCGGTTTGTAGGAGGTGGTCAGGAAGGGCAGAGGTGATCGGATACGTCGAGTAGTGCCGCAGGAAGATACAATGGCCGACCAAGGCCATCGAATATGTTTATTTCGGGAAGGGCGTAAGAGTGAGAGAGGTGCGTGGGTGAGGGAAGGATGAGGAGGGGTTGAGTCTTCGGAGAGAATTTGAGGAATCTACGTTATACCCATTTTATCGATGTAATCTGCCACCGATGGGTGAACGGTCTCTACGCCCTGCCGTCTCCCGAGAAATGCTGGCACGATACCTGGAATTACTTCGGCACACACTTGCTGGTTTGAAAGGGGTTAGATGAACTAATAAGATCCCACTAGTGTCTCGTAGTTCGTCACCACGTGCCACTTTGGTATCTGTGAACATCTCTTCCGGGCGACTTATGTTTTGTTTACGTTCCTTTAAGGAGATGGGTGTGTGTGTGTGTGTGTGTAGGAGAAAAAAATGAATTTTCTTCCTTCCGTTTAGAAAGGTGGACTTGTCACCGAAATATTAAAAAAAACTAAAAATGCGGATGTCCCTTTACTTTGTGTTTCTAAGGTTTTTTGCCATCGCCACCCTTGTGACTGACCTTATAGTATATCCACTTTTCTAAACAAATTTCGTGAAAAAATAAATTATATTAATAATAATAAAATTAAAATTGAAACTAAACAACTTGGCTTTTCCTCATAGTTTCTATGTGGGAAAGAAAAGTTGTTTAGTTTCAAAAATATGAAGATTTTCCACCAAGCGACGCCAGAAACTGTTTTTTTATAATTAAATAAATTAATCATAACAACAAATTTTATATTTAGTCTTCCACGTAACCAGTCAACAAATTTTTCAAGTTATTCTTTCGGAAGGGTTTCCGAGGCTTGGATACGATGAGCCTAGTATCTTCCTCAGGTTTTCACCACGTTTGTTGGTTAGCGCAGACAACGGTTTCGTCAGCAATCCAGCTGGCATCTTTAGTCTGAAGAGTATTTTTGACGTGAAGAATTCTGGCGAAAGGCTTAATTGAGTATTCAACTAGTTGGGAGCGACAGACCACTGTGAATGCAAATCCAGCTACGTCTTATAGCCGCCATCAGGACGCGTGGCAGGGGATGACAAGTGGCACCGCTTCGCCTGAAGAAGATACGTCAACGTCGACATCTACGCTACACCTACCCAGCAAGTTGAGTCAAGGGCGTGTGGCGGACACCAGGTGTGCTTAGAAGCAGTAGTATTTTTATGAGAGGCGACCGACAGCTGAGGTCATTTATGCCATAGGGGATGGATGGGAATGGAGGAAGGGTGGAGAGAAACTCGACGTCGGTATTAGTCTACTCTTGACAAAAGGCACCAAGGGGTCCGCAGTTTAACGTCCCATCAGAAGGACGGTGTACTCACTCTTGAAGTGTTCCACTAAAGCATCTCAAGTAGGGATCGGGATAAATAGCTGCCGTCTCCGGGATTTGAACCGGCGCCCTCTCGGTGGGAGGGCAGTACATTAGCCACTGAACTATCCCGAACTCCATTCACAGGTATAAATCCACAAATATTCATTCATTTAAACGTATTTCCCAATAAAGGTGGGCATGAGTGGGGGGATTAGTGTGTACGTGTGGAACTCCCTATTAATCATCGTGACCCATTTCCATTAGAGTCTCTCTACATCTACATAATACTCCGCAAGCTGCCGCAAGGGCGTGTGGCGGGAAACAAAACCACATGTAAAATCACATGTAACCACATGTATACGTACGTTCATGCTAAATCCCTTTCAATTTACACGCATGTAAATACATATGCAATCAAATAACAAACAATTGCATCTGAGGATGTAGTTAAAATTTATCCAATAACGTGCAAGCTAAAATTTGAAAAGTTAGAAGACGAAATTCCACTACCACATGGACATGCAACATACTGTACAATGGTCTCCTCTCCCAAGGACACAGGTAGGGAATGTGACCCAACGCTGCAGGTAACGGGAGGGTCCCCTTACAGAGAGAGACGAGGGATGAAAGGAGAATCTTTAAAACGGACAAGGCAGAGCAAGCCGCACTGTACAGAACACTTCATTATTTAATGGCATTCTAATGCGGTCATGCGGGAAGGGTGTCGACAACAAATCACACGAGGTTAGTGAAAGTACATGCATTTGAGTAGAACTAGCAATTTCCTTTACGCTGTGGGTGGTAAGTGGAATTTTTCCTATCTATAACCATACAGTTACTATCCCGTATTGTCCTTGGGAAGAAGGAGTCCTTGAGTCTGCTAGGTCAGGCATCTATTTCCCGAATTTTATATACATGATCCAAGCGACAAATGCATATTGGAGTGCGAATAATTTGCGAGACCTCGGTGCTGAAACATGCGGATCTGAATTTATTTAATAAGTTCAACCTAGCGTTTAATCGTGTATCTTCTAATGATTCCCACCCCACTTCATTTGTATTGCAGCGACGCTTTTCTTTTAATCGCAAGAATTTTCAATGAAACGGGCTGCCCGGCGTTTAACCTTATCACTTTACCGAATGACGCCTTTTTCACTCGGATCCCATACGCTAAATCCATATTTTAAGGCCTTACAAGAGTAACAACGTTCCTTGACCTTGGAGTCACTTCTTCCGAAAGTGCGTTTCATAAATCCCAATTTTTTTATATGCTCACACGCAGACCTTACGTGTGTGGGCCCCATTAGTTGTGTTTAGTGATTGTAACACCTAGTTATTTTACCTTATCAACTATTTCTAGGCCAAGTCAACCGAATTTGTAAACAAATCACGTTAATCTTTTAAAGAATTAAACAATTCTCATCCCCAGAGATCTCCCGATAAACCACCGTGTCATTTACGAACATCCTAATCTTACTTTCCACTTCGCGGTACAAATCGTTAACAAAAATTAAGAAAAGCAATGGCCCGATTACTTATCCCTGAGGTACCCCTGAGGCCACTCGTACACTGTCGGAACTAGCGCCGTCAAGGAGTACCCTCTGTTCCCACCCTGACAGAAAGTCTTCAACCCAAGTTTTCCGCACTTTTTAATTCCTTCTGACTTCAATTTATGTATACGTTTACCATGGGGAACCTTATCAAATGCCTTTTGAAAAAATAAAAAGATCAAATCCACTTACATACCTCTTTCACCCGATAAAAGTAAGTCATGTGTGAATAATCCTAATTTGGTCTCGCATGAGCGGTTTTTCCTGAATTCGTGTTGATTATAACTTACAAAGTTAATGTTGTCAAGATATCTCATTATGGAACTGACAAAAGTGTACTCCAAAACTTTGCAGCATAAAGAAGTGACAGTAAGGGGTCTGTAATTACTGGGGTCCCCTCTTTTACCAATTTTAAAAATAGGTGTTATATACGTGGTTTTACAATTCTTAGAGATTTCGCACTCTGTGAGGGATTTGTTAAATATAACCTCGAGGTACGGGGTGATGGCAAGAGCTAATTGATTTATCACCATAGCTGGTATAATTTCGGGAGCTGGGAATTTGTTGGTTTTGATCTCATTGAGCAATTTGACAATTCCTTGTTCGTCCGTTTCTATTTTTGCCATGGGTTCAGTATGTATTGCTTTTTGGAGTTACGCCGTGGCTTGAACCTCTATCGCGTCGGTTAACTGTGAAATCTGTTGTGAAAATCTCTTCATCGTTTATAACATCATAGAGACAACTCTCTGTGGCTAGTAATATATCAGCGGAATAACTTTGGATTATATGCTCGAGGTCCGCTGTTTTATTTTTGATGCTTCTACAATTCAGTTTACGGATAAAAATATTATTTTTATTTTGAATGACACCTGTATTTATGTCAGACTGTAATTTGTGGAGAAGTGCAAGTCCAATGTCATTCTGTATTAATGCCAGTGTTGCCCGTTTCTTTTATATGGTTATTAATGATTTTATCTGCGCAAGCCCACACTACTTAGGTAGATCAGACCACAAAGATAAAATAAGGGAGATAGATTCCAGTACAGATAGATACAAATACCCATTCTTTCCCCGAACAATCAGAAATCATAATAGTAAGAAACCGAAATCACTTTAGAAATATTAAAAACATTGAATTTACTAGTCGGAGCAAAGTGAAACACTGCAAAGCTGTTAGGTATACTTTCAGGTGCATGTGTATGTAAGATGTAGTTTGAGTGTTTGCATGTGTGTGGGGTGTGAGTGTTCTTGCATGAATGTATGCCATGTTTTTTTTGTGGATGTATGAATTGTGGTTCTTGCATGCGGTTTTTTTTCTTTCTTTTCTAAATTACGGGTGGTGTCCTAACTCCCCCTGCCACACGCCCTTGCGGCGGCTTGCGGGGTATCAAGTAGATGTAGATGTAGATGAAGCCCCAAATATCAGCGACCCGCTAGATGACCAGCTCCCTATCCTTGATTTTTTTAGCAACGAGCATACCCGAAAAATTCTCAACCATTGTAACAATAAAATAGTAAGTGACCATATGGCAGTAAATGCTTAGATTTACCGGAGATCCGAAATAAGAAGCTTGCAATAAAAATGTACTTGCCTGAAGAAGGCTAGAATGGCTTAAAATTCGTGCGACAGATGGGGACAACAAAGAAACTATACACTTCCAAAATAAAGTATTATTGTTTATTGTGGAAGTGTAAAATTTCTTTTTTACTCTCATCCTGAAGGAATTCCACAAAGTTAAACCTGAAACAGTTATGTTTATCGTGCTACAGAGTCAAATTGCAATTTTTAATAGATAGCAAACACCGAAATACTAAGGATACGTGAAGTCAAATCCTTGAAATGACGCGCTCAGCAGTAAACGGGTTCATCCCAAGTAAATATATAAGATATACGAACACGGAACCTAGATGGTAGAACGTTGAATGGCTGCTGGTGATCTACCACCCCCTGCCACACCTTATTGCGACGGCTTGCGGGGTATAATGTGGATGTACCCTAAAAAAGGCCTAAAGGTTAAAAGAAGTGAGGGTAAGCATGGAAGCATCTTATTTTTAGTCTCCATAGTTGGATGTTGAAAGTCTAGTGAGGAAGATTACGGAATATCTTACTTTTGGGGAAGGATACTGTTTTCAAAAGAATAACCAGAAGAGATAGATCATCTTGGGTCATAACGGATTGTGAGGGACATAATAGGGGGAAGTCGGAAGACCACGGAGGGGCATAAAATGCATGAAAGGGGAAAAGTGTGTATATGGAGTGAGGGAAGTGTACTCGTATGCATCAGAGGAAAGATGTCGAAGTGGAAGACAGCAGCCACCCAGCCTTGGGACTGAAGTATCGGTGACATCTAGGAAAGCAAAGGCTAAATGATAATGGACCTTAGTTTCCTTCTTTAGGCTGTAGGGGGTCTTCAGAACATCAAATTAGTTTCAACTATGATAAGGGAAGGATGGAAGTTGTCTGACAATAACCGAAAGAAAAAGAAAACGTGGATAAAGTATATTGGAAGGTTGTGCATTGTCGAAGGCCGTGATGGAAGATAGGGAAAACTTAAGATAAGCGGTGTAAGGAAAGTAAGAGCATCAGTTTTATAAGAACTGAAGAAGGAAGTAATGCATTGCACGCGAACGGAAGTTGTCAATATACGCGGAGAGTAGTCGATAGGGACTGTTAAGTTACCTTTAATTGGTAGAATAACTTCAAGGAATGAGATTTATACCTGTAGAAATGATCTCCAAATACTTTTATTGACGATTCTTGGTGTCACTTAAACTGACTGTGAAATACAAATTATTGTTCTATAGTCTTCACATACGGTGGTTACGCTTTTTTGGGCACGAGGCTTTCCATTTTTTGGGATGGGAACTGACACTGATATGAAGAATACTTCCGGCCAACTTCCATCTTAATCATTGATACGAATTAGAGCATAAAAACTCTTCCTTCCGCATTTTCCAAAAATCTTAAGTAGTTATCAGAGGATGGTATACATCTCGCGATCAACTATTCTCGGGCCAAAACTATTCTCATTTTTATTATATTCTCTGTCTATTTTTAAATTTACTGGTCCAATATATTTTTTGCAATATAGATTTGTATGTATTCTTCCCATAATTCTTGAATATTTCTTGGTTCACTTAATAATTTTACTGTCGTATCTTTAGAAAGGGTGTTCTTATTTTTCTACTCATAGTTCCTGATAGTGCTCTCACTTTCCTTTACTGTGCATTCGTTACACCTTTCCTATATTATAATTTACGGGCAATACTGGATAGCAACTGCAGGGTTATGGATAGCAAAAATTCCACTTGCCACCCTCATCGTCTAGGGAAAAATTAGTCCTACTTAAATGCATGCACTTCCACTAACCTAGTGTATTTTGTTATCATAAACCATTCTTTCCGAACGACCTCATTAGCGTTCTGTTCATTTGTTTTTAAGTCTCCCCTTCAATCCCTCGTCCATCTACGCGGGGAGAACTGCCCGCTACATGCAACGTTGGGTCGCATTCCCTGCCTTTTACAGTCTCTTCGGGGGGTAGTGTTTTGTGTTGCATGTTCATGTGGTGGTGGAGTTTCGCATTCTCGCTTGTTGTGTCCTGGCTTGCGTGTTGTTGGATGGATTTCATGCTGCATCCTGCGGTTGTTTGTTCGTTTATAATATATGTGTTTGCATGAGTGTTGGATGAAGGTATTTCTCCATGCATGTTTACGCCACTGTGGGTATAGTTTTGCGTGTATGTGTTGATTTTGCATGTGGTAATGTACCTTTTTATGGGTGGTGACCTAACACCCCCCGCCACACACCCTTGCGGCGGCTTGCGGGGTATTATGTAGCTGTAGATATGAACAGCATATGCCCCTTCTGAGACTTCCACTACTCTTCTTTCGTTTAATGAATTTCCCTCCTCAGTTCATTAGTCATCTCCATGCGTGGGTGTGTGATAATGTGTAATGCCCACGAAATTAGAAATAATAAAATGTTTCCTCTATTATTTTTGAAATTTTCATGAAGTAATGCCTCTTGAACAATAGTTTAAAAAAATATTTTTGTGTCATTATCTAATTGAACTATATGGTGTAACGTTTGTGGAGTTACACAACTTTGTAGTCGGAAACGAATTTTATTACCCTGATGGCATCCGATGGACTTTCCTAGACTCTCTCTCTCTTTCACGGAATATCGTAAATACCCTTCGTCCACGTGCATCACAGCTTTCCTCCAATCAAATTTTATCTAATACTTTTCTAAGAACAGAGCCGCGGGGGGAAATTTCGAAGCGACTTCAAGCGAAGTCCTTTATAGGCACAGTCGTTGGCTCATGGATGCGGACTCTCTCAATCTTTTAATGGGGCCATTGTTGTGCAACGGTAGCACAGTTTTCCTGCTGCCGGCGGCAGATTGAATCCAGTCTTCGGCGGAATCTGTTTGTGGGGTGATGGGGCGAAGGAATCCGAGCTGTCGCTTGTCCTTTCCTCGGAAAAGAGAGAGAGAGGGACGAGCCAATCGGCAACCGAGGGCTGCATTTCCCGTTGTCGACGCGCAGCGGGAAGACTTCCTCCGGGGGGGGGGACGGGGGTCGGTTAAAGAGGGAGGAGAACGGGCGAGGAGGGTTAAGTAATTGAAGACTTTCGCTAAGGCTTTCGAATGAGTACAGAGGTCGAGCGAAATGAATGGGATACGGGGAGAGGGAGTGGGGGGGGATGGGAAGGATGATTGGGTGGATGTTTCATAGATCGTACGATAGGAACGCCAGGCCTGGAGGCGGGGATGTTTGACACCCCGCTGTTGGTTCGACCGCTTAAAGGATTTTGAGAATATTATCCGTACGGCTCGGAAGACTTCTGGGGAAGGAAATACTTGGGTTCGATTCCGAATGGCGCCTGTGAGTACTCTCAACTTCATATCAACTATGTAATCTTTCGGGCACCATATATTACTACGAAACCACAGGTGACGCAGGAAAGAAACGGGCAACCTCACTACCCTGCTTATATATATATATATATATATATATATATATATATATATATATATATTTTTTTTTTTTAAAGTAATCTACCGGTTAAGGTAGGTTTTTGGATAGACACAACTACCAAACAAATATTTTATTACTCCTAACAAAACACAAAATCCATCATCCTACTCTATATCAGGTCCCTCTTCATCTCTGAGTACTTTCTTCCCCCCTTCATCCCGTCCAACATCCCTATCCTGTTCCTTCCCTTTCCTCTTTTGCCCAACATTCTACCCTCTATCACAGTCTTCAACATCCCACTGCCGGTCAACACCCCCTTCATCCACTTTTCCTACCTCCATTGGATTGCTCCCAACAAACCCCTCTCTTCGCCCACCATACCAAGTACTTCCTCATTTGTTTTCTTCTCTGTCCATTTCACCTTCTCCATTCTTCTCCACACCCACATTTCAAAAGCCTCCAATCTACGTCTATCCTCCTGCTTCAATGACCACATTTCCGCACCGTACATAGCTACGCTCCATATCAAAGTTTTTACGAGTCTTTTCTTAACATCCTTACTCAACGTCCCTGTCATCAACTCCCTCCTCCTTGTGAAAGCCTCTTTGCCTAACGCAATTCTTCTCCTTACGTCCCTACTACTTATATATATATATATATATATATATATATATATATATATATATATATATATATATATATATATATATATATATATATAAGCAGGGTATTGGAACGATATGTATATATATATATATCTGCATGCTGCAATATTTTGTGTGACTAAATCAATAAATTTTCTTTTTGAATGAAAAATAATGTTAAAACTCAAATACTGGAAAAAAAATCTCTTTGGATGCGTCAACTAGGTGACGTGTCAACTAGAAGTGTCACGTCACTTCAACTTGTGTTGCCCTGACGATTCACCTTCAGTACGCTGAAGAGGGCTACTTTGCGGCCAAAATACGCGTATTCCTATTCACCTTTCTTATCCCTTTCCTTATTTACCATTACCCCATCCTTTGGCTTGTGGCGTTAGCCAACTAATCTCATTTTTACTTTGTTTTGAAAGGTAAACTGTTTACGGCTATTGGAGTTTTTCATTTGCCCAAATGTACGATCACAAATCATGTCGAATTGTATGAGACCGTGCAAGATTGCGATTCCGTTTGCAATTTCCTCGGCGAAAGGTATGTCCTAAGTTAGTCTTTAAACACATCAGACACGTACGGTGGCGTCGCGAATATTGAGATGCGCTTTAAGTTTCCCAGAATACAGACGGGGGATAAAACGCTCATCAATATGGACGTTGACGATTTAGAAGCTAAGTTCTGGCCACTCTCTCAATGAAATCATATGTGGCAACGAGAGGAAATATCGTAGGAATGTGCATATTTAAAGAGTTTGTAACTTTTCATAGACAATTCCACGAAGTGAAGCCTGAAAATATAGCGTATATCATAGGAATGTCTGTTAGCTCCCAGTTACTTTTTCGCTGGCTCAACTAGCAGGTAAGTGTTTGTAGGGCAATGGTTTTCGCATTACCGAATTTCTCCGAAAGATTTTATAAGTTTAATTTATACAATTCGTTATGCGTTTTCAAGCACTCTCTTGTTTTAGGTGAATTATAATGGGCAAATCGCCGAAATTGTCAATGATATCTCGGAAGCCTATTTGACTTTGTTGAATCAAAGAGACGAATGAAGATGAAATGGGTGAGAAAATAATAAATTGTTGGTCTTCTGGAACGCTCGTCGTCTTTCACTGAGACCCGCCCCTTTTTGAACCGGGTAAACCACCCATAGCACGCGGTACGTTTCATAGCATCCTCCCCAAAAAAGCCTTAAGCTTCCGCCAAAAAACTCTAAAGCTTTCGTGAAGTATTTGCAGAGTTCCACGCAGAATTTCACAGATCCACGCTGCTCCTTCAAAAAGCTCATTTCCGCGGATGCGATTTTTCGCTGCACTCAACGAGCACCCCTTCATATACATGGCCGTAGCTTATCAACAAAACAAGATATCAACAACGTTGAAGGTGGTTATTTGGGAAAGGTCCGCGGACACAAAATCTCCAAGCGGATTAAAAAAATAAATAACTGGAGGCGCACTGCTCAAAACGTTTTGAAACTTTTTGAACAGATCTCCTAATATGGGAAAACCCGTCATTGATAAATAGTATATCTAGATGTTGATGATAATGGTCCTTCGATCGTCGCTAGTTGCAGGCGGACCGTCTACTTTTCCGTCGTTCATTCTGTTGGTCAAGCGCAAGCAGCGCAGAGATTTTACAGATATGAGTTGGAGTTGTAAGTTGCTAGGGTTTTTAGTCTTTGATCAATGCAATTTTTCGTATTCCCAATTTCATGTAAGTAGTTCGTCTGGGTATTTTATTTTTTGTGATACAAACAATGCATTTTCTAGACTTTCATCGATTAATAAGCTTATACATGAGGTGAGTTGACATGTCCAATGTTTGGTGCTACGCTTTTTGCCAATAACAGATGGTTAATGTTGGATGAATAAATAAGAAAGTTGTTAGTATCACTGCACTCACCCTACGAACATTACAGTCCTCTAGTCATAATAGTCCAAAAATCAAACGGTAAAGACTAAGGTTATACGTTTTCTGTATGGAATATTATTATGTGGAACTGGTGGTTACATTTTGTATACAGCTTGTGGCTTCATGTGAAAACTGCACAGAGTTTTTATCTAAGTTATTGGAATAGGAAAGGTCCAGACAATTATTTCTTCCCACAATATATTACGATGCAATGTGTATTAGTTAAGTATACCCCTTTCATTTGCGAAGAAGTTGCGGTGAATGCAACGCCAACAAATGATGGAAAACGAAATAACATTAAGATTAAGAAGATTGGTACGTGATATAAGCCGTGAAAAAAAACACCTACAGTTATCAACCTGAAGGTAGATTTCATAGATGAGGGTCTCCTATTCCTACCCTGATGCCTGAAATTCACTCTTTAGAGAATAGGTGCCCGTTTCCTGTAATTCCTATAGTTTCCCGGGATCATCTGGTACCCGTAAAAAAATACTGTTTGGATGAGGGTGCCTAGAGGCGTCCACGGGAATCTAACCCAGATCCTCAGATTGATAGCCTATCGTTAGAACACTGAACTACGTATAATATGTCTCCATTCATATTGAATGATACAGTTTGAAATAATGTCACCGAAATGTATTCTATCGGTGAATGAATGTGTGTCCGTATTTGTTTTGCTGAAATTACGTATTCTTTGCGGTTCCCCCCCTGTTCATAGTGACACTTTTACCCTTTGATTTACTATTCCTTTTGATTAAACCTTTGGAATCGTTCGTTATAAACAGTGATTGACTTTTTGATAGTTCTCCAATATTGAAATCATTTCATGGATGTGTACTTTAGCGCGGGGAAACGACGGCCTTCGTCTTTCGGTTGTTTTTTGACATAATCGACGTAGTAGTACGATATGAACGACCGATCACGATACGTCTCACCTTAAGAGTAGACGGTTCACTTCAAAAGAGCCGATCGAAAATCTGTTTCGTAAAATAAACCACCGAGACCGCACCCTTTTGGTGATCACATTAAGTCCCACCGATGTGTGAATGTGGGTGTTTGTCGTTCCTCGGCGCGATACATTATTCAGTCCTCTTGCGCGGAACCACTTTCGATTCGTGACGCCGCCTCTTCTCCCTGTTCAACTGTGTCGTCCCAATCGGGGCGGGGACGTTTTGTAACAGTGGAAGGAAGGGCGCGGTTCAGATTTCAAGTGGCGAGTTGAGAAGGAAGGGGCGGGGGAGGTGAGGGAACAAGTGACGTCAGATCTGCATATTGTGGCGTCATCGAACGGTAGGGAGGGGGAAGGAGTCACCCTCCCCTTCTTCGAGATGCGTGCCCCGCGAAAGCGGGAGCGAAACGGGAACATTTGTGACGTCCACGCACCCGCTGTACCGGTTCCCACACCCTCGCTTTCATCCAACGCCCCCCCCCTCCCCCGACGTCAGAGATTGGAGCCCATCCCACCTCTTAGACCGCAAAGAGAGAATATTATACGCCTTTTTACTTTCTTTTACCTCCGCAGAACCCCCTGTACCCCTCCCTTCGTATGTGGGCGAATGAGGGTGGAAGAGGGGAGAATGAAAACATTGAGGTGAAGGGCTATCAACTCCGCCGGGAGGGTGATGGGAATGGCGCCAACTCGCAGCTTGGCGTCCCTTCCATCTACCTTGATGGCGCCATGATGACCTAACTTCATTGGCCAAATCATATTTGGTTAGGCTGGTAAAATTTCTATCAATATAAAATTTTCAATTCGAACACGGACACTATTGGTGAATTAACATCAAAATTGTTTCCACATTTTCCAAAATAGTATTCCGTGGTTTACGGTAAACTTTGCTTATTTGAAGGAAATACGATCGTTTATATGAGTTTCCAAAACCTAGAGTACAGAGAAGATATAGTTAATTACGTAACTAAATACATTGCAGAACTGGAGCGACGATTGGGAATTAGAATTATACATATAGACATTTGTCGTAGAAATAGCTCTTTCCTGAGCGTATACTACTTAAAAATTTACAAATAGCAAGTATAGACCCGATAAAATGCTTATCTACCTATCTAAGTTTGTAGGTAGGTACTTTGTACTTAGGTGTACCTAATTTTTCACTCGATCTCCATTGGAGTATACTTGCAAGGGAATATTTGGGCTGGCGAGTAGAAGATAATGATTTACCAAAACCTATCTTGTTGCAATGTGACGAGAAGGAGTTACAGAGGTAAGCTCTACATGAAGTTACGATACTCCCCGTTTACAATGTGCGTGAGTGACTAGGATCATCACGAAGTCAGTTTCATTGCAGGATAAATGAGTTAAAGTGAATATAGAGTAGTGAAGCGTTGATATGAGAAATTTAGTACAGTATCTAGATTATAATAGGAATTACGCCTGGAATCACTCAAGGAGCGAAGATTAAATTACATATTAAATCTTTTGCATTAATTAGAGGTAGGTTTCTTCAGCAATGATGTTGAAAATGTATTATTATCCTTGTCTTACTACTTCAGGGGTATCATGAAAATAATTTAGAGAGTTCACCTGGAGAATCAATAGATTTTAATTTCATCTCACAGACAATATGAGATCAGAATCGATCAATCATCACTCGACAGCGCATTGGATACAAGGTTGTTTTAGAATTAATTAGCTTAGTGTGCTATCATTATCCATCTATCTGATCTCAATTGCATTGCTGTTATCAGCTCGTTTCACATGCTTAGAGAGGTATTTGTAATTTAGGTACCGTGACGCATAAGCAGTTGTAAAAATTATCAATATAATCTGAATATTAAAACTTTCCTACGCATGATTAAAATGTAATCAACATTAAATTTCAATGCTTTGTGTGAAATGAATCTCTGCCAAGTGTCTTGCAGGGTAAAGGGGACAATCTTCTTACCTCCTGTATTACTTTCTGTAAAACACTAACTCAAACTTTTCCCCTTCACCTATCTCAGGAAGTACCATCACATGGGACGTGAGAAGTGCTACAGACATCAAGCGAAGAATAGCTCAAGCTAAAAGAGTATTCACAATGAAAATACAACTGCTGTGTTCAAAGTAGATAGAACTACAGACGAGGGAACGATACGTGAAAACCTTCTTACGGAGCGTGGCACTCAATGGATCAGAAGCATGGACCATCGGGAAAGTAGACAAGAAAAGATTAGAATCCTTCGAAACCTGGTGCTGGAGGAGGATGCTTAAGATCAAATGGATGAATAAAATGATAAATGAAGAAGTATACAGAAGAATAGACGAAGAACGGACCTTATGGAACACTATAGAGAAAAGAAGAACCAGATGGAATGACCAAACCCTGAGGCACAATGGTTTCGTGAAGAATGTAATAGAAGGAAAAATAGAGGGAAAAGCCCAAAGAGGGAGGCCAAGGGATAAATACATGGGACAAATATAGAAGAAAGTACATGGCAAAAAATAGCAGGAAGTTAGCTAATTAGCATCAGATAGGGTAGGATACAGGGCTGCAGTCAACGAATCTTAAGATTGAACGACCAATGATGATAATGATGATGATAACTTTTTCATCCGCTAAACAGTCGCGATAGATCTGCTTTATTTTTTGGCCTGCAAAGCTATGTGCACAAGGATCTTCTGACTTCGAGCTAGTTACATGATTGACCGCGCAAAATCGGCCGCAATGATACTTGATTTATTTCATTTAAAGCTCGCTAATATTTTAAAATCCAGGCTGGATAATCTCCTGTATTGAATCCTGAGACAGGATATATTAATATCTTAGACGGTATCCAATCACCATGGTGACGCCACGTTGACTCTCCTACATTTCGCTGGGAATTACTCTGTTACGTGTACACAGTACTCTTCCTCAGCTGGCTCTACACAAAACACGCAGCATCAACATTATTTTAATTGATTTCAACTGCCAGTGAATAAGTTGAATAATTCAAAAATGTAAATAATTCTTTCAAAACGGTACGGCGTCATAACATTCCAGCAAAGTTTCCCGTAGGAGGCAACTCAAGAACTTGGAAGCTTATGGGAAAGATAGAAATGCCATCAAATGTTGTCCGCCGCCGAGGTATGAGACACGGATGGCTCTACACCAAACATTATGCATCAAAATTTTATTTCAATCAATGTTAACTATCATGGATAAGCTGCATAATTCAAAATATGGTAATAATTTTTTTTAAATGTCATCAAAGGTGGACTAATTATCTATTAAAGCTAGGTTTTCGTGGGGTTTCTAAAAAATATTCTGCGTGATTTATCGCTTAAAAACTTCCTCTTTTACGCTCAACGTTGTTTCCTTCTTCAGGACTTCAAGTAATATTCCCAAAGGCAAATATTAAGTCATCTTGGAACCTGTTCTCACATGCGTGAAGAAGTATTTATGTACCCTTAGATCCCGCAGTGAATACATAGGTCTCTAAAATGTTGATTAATATAAGCCATGATATTCAACTCCCCGTGCGGGTGCAGTGATTGTATAGCATTTACTATTTTTATGCAACTGCGTTTTCTTAATATGCACAGGGCTGAGGAATTTAATATCCAAGTGTCTCATTGCATACGAAGATTTCCCTATAATCAGACCGGAGCGCATCTTTAGAGGCTGTAGGTAATGGAGGATGAATTACGTCTTAGGGCACAAAAGATTATGGGAAATCACCCCATTTAAGTTCCCTGTGATTTCCACTGTTCCAATGAATAAAATCCCTCCCTGGTCATCGCCATTACACGTCTGTCAACTGTCCTTAATTGGGATTTATTATGGATGTTATAACTATTGAAAATATATTTCTGAATATTAATTTTCAATTATTCCTTTAAAGAAACACTAATAATGTCTTTCATTTGAAATGGTAATTTGAAATTGTTAATCTTCTTTTATGATTTAAAAACAACTTAGCTGGGTAATTGATACTCATCAATTCATCCCATATATTCTAATTACTGAAGTTTGTTTTTCTATTTCTTATACATTATATATGCTATGCAGCCTATTTCTGATGTGATTTATTACATATTTACTCATTGGGATGAATTGCAAATATTATAAACAATCTCCATAACTTATTACTATGCATGATTATTTATTCAATAGTTAAAAAAACGGCAGAGAAGATTTTTAAATTAGCTGAACAATAACGAATTAATAAATGATAAATATAACATTAACGTATAAATTAAAAGTAATGAATGATGAAAATACACATAAAATAGGTTCCGCGGACATACTGAGGACACTTGGCGATAGTATTAGTTGCGTAAAGGTAGTTTTAGAAGTTATCAGGAGACAGCTAGTTACGAGAAGTCAAGGAAGACAATTGTGTGACCAGGGAGTTAAGCATGTTAGGAAATACGTTAGAACAGGGAATGATGGGATACGGAAAGTGGAATTATGGCGTGTGGGCCGAGGAGGAACACAGATTGAAGATATAAAAACACAGTCACTGGAGTGAAGAGATCCGTTTACGATAGTTCGTAAGAACTGCATATCAGATGGTACCTACACGGCGTTGGTAGGGGTGGGAAATTGAAAAGGAGGGATGAAATAAAGTGAGGGTTAAAATGCTTAAGTGTGGGGATGTAAAGACGGGCCATATTCCATTACATAGAGCTAATAAGCAATTTTAGCAATAATCGGAAGGTAATAGTCTTCAAGTAGCGTCAAAAACTCACTTTTAATCGGTAAAATACTTTGGATATTACACTTCTCAGCACAAAACAATGAAAAACTTCGCTGCGTCAAGTATATGTTGTCCATAATGATAGGCTTATTATGGATATAAACCATAAACACATTTAATCAGCCCGAAGGTCGGTTTGGAGGGTAATGCTAGAGTTCATCCAGTACTAAGCCCGACGGCGTGTGAAATTCAAACATCAGGGTAATGGGGGCAGTGCCGATTATGGTTACCCAGGAAGATCTAGTACCCGGAAAATCAAACAGCTTGGGTGGAGCCGAGGGTGCCCAAAGAGGCTTGATCAGGATTATAGAGATACCCGTGACCCTTCGGCCAGTAGTCCATTAAGTTTTTTAGAGTCTCAACCTCATTGCTATTCTAATGAAATAGTTAAATATTTAAAATAATTGCTAACACACTTTGAAGGAGATTACTCATATTTAAATTTTGACGTTTGCTTTAGTGTTAAAAATCCAACTAGTCAATATTGACTCACCTTTCATATATTCCATAATATTCCGGTGTGGTAGTCCAGTGAGTAGAACGCTGGGTCACTGACTGAAGAGTCCGGGTTCGATTCCGGTAACATATAAGTGTGGAACAGATAGATTTAAGATGTTATTTTTTCCACGAACGATAGGGGATCATAATAACATTGTTCGACCGCGGTAGGGTCATGTTTGGGTGAAATTATTCTGGAGTGTATTCACCCCCTACTACACAACCTGACGATGGCTTGCAGGGTATATATAAATAAACTTTTAAAAATTAAATAAACACACCTAGGTAGCCTGCCCTTCGCTCAAGCTATGTGGTGTATCATGTACCAAATCTTTCGGGAAAACCACAGGTGGGGCAGTGGTAACGATATGGTGCCGTATGTTCACGGATTTCATACTCTGCACGAGGTGACTTCCATCCACGCGTTTTCCGCTTTGTATACCTTTATATAATACGTTTTCTCCCGAAGACTGGACCACCTCGGCCGGTATTCGGATTCCAACAACAAGGCAAGCAAGCGGGTCAAGAGTGACGCCAGAGACACCTTGTTTCCCTTTGATGAGAAGTTGTGTAGCTCGTACTTTCACCTAGACTTGAGGGAGGAACAAGAGAATGGCGGGGAGCGCAGCACAGAAGAGGGCGCTTTCGCATGGAGGACGAACGACGTCACTGGCACGCGAATCCAGATTGCGGACCGCGAGGGTGTGACGTCAAGGAGGACCTGGTTCTCACCGATGCCCGTGGAGTCACTTGTCTCCGAAGCGAAAGGGAGGGAGACCTACCGCCCGACGGGACATCGCCACGGCTGCGGAGTCATTTCGCGAGCAGTCAGGACTGAAATTTTACGAAAACGCTGAGGACAAGGGAATTAGAAACCTTTGAGGGAATAAATAAAGAGGATTAGGTTTGCTGGAGAGGCATTGTGCATTCATGGCAGGGGGTGCAATGCATGAACAATCATGAATATTCCCATTGCCGAACACCTTGCTGGTGACTTGCAGCGTATCATGTAGATTACAGTGTTAAAGTAAGAAAGACGGGTGCTCAGTAGGTATTAGAATGTGACAAAGATGATAATAATGGCCCTGAACATGATATTAGCAGTTTTTACCCCAGGGATAAAATAGGAGAGATGAACACCAGCACTGGCAGATTCAACTCCCTAGTGTTCTCTCAGACGATACGCAATCGTAGCTAAATAAAACTTATGCATAACCCCTACATTCTTAATTCGTAATTATAATTTTGAGACCTCGCACTAAAGCCCTCAGATACACCAAATATTGCGTGATGTAGGTAGGCGTGCATATGGGTAAGTGCACTTCTGCCTATGTGAATACTCGTGTATTTATGTATAAGTTGACCTTTATGCCTAAATGAATTGCCCTAACATACCTTCTTGCCCACATACATGTACACTCTCGAGGATTGTTACGTAGAGTTAAAAAAACTCTTAAATATAATTTACGGGGTCACTTGAGTGATCTGGACTTAGGGTAGAATAAAAGATGGACATCAATTAAACCACAGGATTTAACCCAAAAGAATTGTTTGATAGGTGAGGATGGAGTTCAGTCTGTAAGATACAACGACCTATGAATTCACAAAGCTTGAGCGATGTAGAAAATTTCCAAACGCATCCGTGGGGACGTCCAAGTTGATTAACTGTCGGACAATAACTGTAATTGAATATACTATATGAAGACAATTGCGCCAGAAACTGGGCAAAATTTGGTGATCAGATTTAGAAATGGTCAAACAGATCACATGTTACATAATGACTGAAAATAACCCATACAATAATTATATTTAAGCTTAACGATATGCAGGAATCGAGTAATAACAGATCTGTTGGAACAAAATAAAAACTTTGTTGCAATTTTACACAATTAAAAACTTTATTTCGACCATGGTTTGGATACACTGTATCATCATCAGGTCAAACCTGATGATGACACAGTGTATCGAAACCATGGTCGTTTTAATTATGTAAAATTGCAACAAAGTTTTTATTATGTCTCGATTCCACAACATCACGCCTGACTCTTCCCTTTTCTGTTGAAACAAATATGATTCCCTGCCACACACCTTTTTGGTGGCTTGCAGGGTATTGATGTAGATGTAGATTCACTGAATCATCCCTCACATGCATTGAGCTTAATCTACAAATGTTCATTCCATAATCTCGCATGTCAAAAGTCAGGACTTATCGTTGAAAAATAAGCACAGTACCAAAAAAAATCAACAATGGTGCAACCAGCGACTCCCAGCTTACTATTTTGCCCATGAAAACTTTAAGTTTTGTAAAAAATTAACCATTCAGTGTGACATATTCCAAGAAACTGCGGGAGATGCCGCAACAGTAACTTTTTCGCATTGTCATCTGTTAATATTCATTGCAATGCAATAGTTACAGAGTGTAAAAATCATTCACCGTTAACCAGTAAGGCGAATCATGGTCAAGGCGAATGATTTTTGCACTCTGAAATAGTTGCATTGAAATTCATTGAGGCACGTTTCCTTCATTTTGAGAAAAAGGTGTACATTTTCTGCATTCCCGTCACGCTCGATTTTTAACGCGGTGATTTTTAACATGACGAGTCTAGTTTTCGTAATTTATTCAGGTGGTCGAATATAATAAGGAAATGTGAGGCTGTGAATATTCCCTTAGCGACACTACTAAACTAACGTGTATATTAGTTTACTCGTAGCGTAACCCTGTAGCACTCTCAACTAAATTATATCTGCAAACCACCAGAACGGTGTTTGGCAGGTCTATTAATATCCGTGCAATGATGATTTACTCCCTACCGTAATGCACAATGTCTCTGCTGCCATTTTTTTCTCTCAATGTTTTCTATATTCCTTACGCCTTGGTAAGATTTCTATTCTCGCTGCCCATTTAGATACACCCTCTGACAGAGTGAATTCCCCTCCCGTCAACGAAATCCTCTTTTTTTCTTCTTTCTCTGTCTTCTAATTTCCTTGTCCTCAGCTTCTTCGAAGTATTTCAATCATAGCAGCCCTTTACCTCTGCTGACTGTTCGCGCAATGACCCCTTCGTTGCCATGGGGATGTCCCGACGGGCGGCCGGTGTCCTTCCCCTCCGCGACCCTACGGACATCAGCGAGAACCAGTCCCTCCTTGACGTCACTCTTACATGGTCCGCAATCTGGATTTGTGTGTCCGTGACGTTGTTCACCCTTCCCACCATTCTCTTGCCCATCGAGTTCAGGGGAAAGTGGGAGCCACTCAACTGCTCGTCGGAGGGAAACAAGGTTTCTCTCGCGTCACTCTTGCTCGCCTTGCTATCGGAACCTCAATGACGGCCAAGGTGGTCGTTTCCTTACGTCTTCTGTAGAAAGCGTGTTACATAAAGGCATCAAAACCAAAAAAAGCGTGTGGGTGGAAGTCACTTCGTGGGGCGTATGAAATCAGGGCATATGCTGGAACATTTCGTTACCTCTGTCCCTCCTGTAGAATCCCCCAATAAAGTTTGGTTTTCAATAAACTACATAGCTTGAGTTAAGGGCAGGTTTGACTCATTAAGGAGATATTTAACCTTAAAACAAGAATTATATCTTAAATATGAATTATCTCATTCAAAGTGTTTTGGTGAATGCATTTTTTTAATATTTCATTGGAACAAAATTTAGGCTGAGAATCTAAAAAAAATTAATGGTAAAAATATTGTATAGTAAACATTTCATAGTGGACAACATACACTAGACGCAGCGAATTTTTTCATTGTTTTGTCCGGAGAAGTGTAATATCCAAGGTATTTTGCAGATTAAAAGTGAGTTTTTGACGGTACTTAAAGACTTTTACTTGCCGATTATTGCTAAAATTGCTTATTGGCTCTCTGTAATGGAATATGGCCCGTAATAGCATCCCCTCACTTAAACATTCAAACGCTGAATTTATTTCATCTCTACTTTTCAATTTCCCACCCCTACCAACGCCGTGTAGGTACCATCTGATATGCAGTTCTTGCAAAGCATCGTAAACGGATCTCTCCGCTCCGGCGACTGTGTTCTTCTATCTTCAATCTGTGTTCCTCCTCGGCCCACACGCCACAACAGTCTTTTGAACTTGCCACAATTTCACTTTCCGTATCCCAGCATTCCCTATTCCTCCTTATTTCCTAACATACTTAAATCCCTGGTCACACAATTGTCTTCCTTGACTTCTCTTAACTTGCTGTATCCTGCTACCTTCTAAGACTACCTTTACGCAACTAATACTATCGCCAAGTGGTCTCATTATATACCTGTAACATATATAATATGTTTTTATAATTAATGCATTCAAATTGCTACATATTAATGCTAAATTTATCATTTATTTATTATTTATTAAACAGCCAATGAAAAAATTCGTTGTGCCGGGTTGGTGGTCATTGAATAATTAACTTTACAACTAATAGCTAATGAAGGTAATTTGAAATATTTGTAATTCACCATCACGAATAATAAGTTTTAGAAAATTGCATTGGAAAAAGGGATGCATAATATTAACATCTTATAAACAATAAGAAAAACCAACCTTATTTATTAGAATGCATTTATTACAATCAATTATTCCGCCGTTGTTTATGATTGAAATATGATAAACTTTAAGAAACATATATTTACAACGCCAAACATTATTTTTTTAATCAATTTAAAACAGAATCGGGGATGAAATGATTGTGCGAATTAGATTTGTGCGTGAAAATCAACTTTCATAAATATTTTCTTTAGTTAGAACCTTTATCTGAATTTTTAATAATTTTATTTTTCTTGGAACTTCTCTCTCTCTCTTTCTCTTTGAAATATTTACGCAAGAATGCAGTCATATTCGAGGAGTGAAACTGGAACAAGTGGAATCCTTTATGTGCCTATACGGCAGTGTAACTTGGAATGAATTTAGTTCGACTGACATCAAGCGAAAAATAGCTCAAGCTAAGGCGCAATTAGAAGCAACTACAATAATTGGAGAATCTAAGTTTGCAAACAAGAAAGTAGTTCGACAAATCGTTCGTACAGAGAATGGACTCTACGGATCAGAGAGACATGTGACATTTGAAAAATGGGCAAGCAAAGAATAGAAGCCTTTGAAGCATGGTACTGGAGGAGACTGCTGACGATGAAATAGACAGATAAATTGAGGGACGAGGAAGTATATAGAAGAGCAGAAGAGGAAAGATAACCACATGAAGAACTCCTCGAAAGTGAAAAACAAGATGGATTGGACACTTCTTGAGGCACGATGGATTTGTTAAAAATATAATATAAGGGATAATTGAAGAGATGATTACAATGCAACGATTTCAGAGCATTAAAATCATACACCTTGACCGGGATTCAAACCCGGAACCCTCGTTGTCCGGCCGAGTGCTTTGCCAGTTAAGCTCTCGAGGCGTCCTCGTAAACTCTGAAATTTTGGGGACTTTAGAGGGAAATACCGTACATACAGTGTCACAAGCATTCGTAGTCGTGCGCGATGTGCCACAGACCACGAGGTTAAAGCCAACTTCAAACACTAAGGATGTTTTACCTTTGACAAATTCCAAGAAACTGCGGGAAATGCCGCGACAGTATCTTTTAACGGAGTCATCCACTAATACACATTACAATGCAATAATTTCAGAGCGTAAAAATCATTCGATTTGACCGGGATTCGAACCCCGTTCCCTCGATGTCTGGCCGAGTGCTTTATGGCATTGTAATGCATATTAGAGGATGACTTCGTCAAAGGCTACTGTCGCAGCATCTCGCGCAGTTTGAATATGAAGGGATGATGCCGTGAGGAAGACTAATACATAGAAAAGTAAATTGGTCAAATTGAGGAAGACGTTAGAAACAGAGAAAAACTATCAGGGAATTGCCACTGTATGGAGAAAAATGGGAGGACTACTGGAGACCAATCTTAATTTGAAATGATGATGACGATGCAGTTAAATTCGCAAATTAATGTAAAAATCTCTGGAAACCATCCCATCTGAACTGCGTTCTGGTCTGGTGTAATTGGACCTCAGGTGATGGGTGAGGAATGGAGCATACCTCCTATTGCATCCCCTACATTCACCCTTAACATGCCAATACGCCTCCGCATCCTTTGAAACCTTTTTTTCTATTTTCTCTACCCTTAGTTCCTCATTAAATTGCCCCAATGACCGGTGGGTGACTTTTTAGCGATGAGTCCATTTCCAATTGAAATTTGAACGTGCGTTTGACGATTTATCGTATCATTTTTTATGAGGAAGGTTTGTCAAAAGAATCGGCGTCTAGTTTTTCTCATTAATCGTCGCAAATCTGAAAAACTTTGTAAATCGCCACGAAAAATCACCGATGAGCGATGGTTCATCAGTTCTTTACCCTTCCTGGGAATAGAAGAGGATGTATAAAATGATTTGCAAATGAAAACTCGAATTCGCTGTGTGCTGCCATTGTTATTTTGGTGCCGCCACCTGACTCTTGAGATGTCAGTCAATAAACCTGTTTCCTTTCATTTACTGAACTTGTCCTTGAACTTCCTTTTTTTATGCTTCCTGTTTTTCCACAATGGTGATTTTGATTTTTCACTCTTTTTTTTTAAATTTCAGTTATTTAGTAAATTTCGATAAGGTATTAAAAACACGTAACACAACTTGTGACGCATTTTTTGCGACCACTGCTAATCGAGGTCGCTGCTAACATCGTTATCATTGTCATGGTCATTATTTCAGCTCCTTGAAAACCTCCCTAACTTATTCCGATTTTAATCTGATGAAAGCCGGAAAAAAAACTCTTCTTTTTTACTTCAGTTTTAACCACCCCAAAATGTATTTTGACTTCTGTAGGGTTAGGGGTTTTTGCATTGAAATATTGGCGTTTACTTTGCTGTTTCTTATTTGAAATTACCGTCATTGGCCTTTTGTAGTATCTCATTGACGTGGCTCTTCTCCAACTCATGTGAACGATAACCCTCATACCGCAAGCAAGTATTAGTAACAAGTATATAGTATACTCGTATAGTGCGAGTGAAGAACGAGCAATTTAATTCTTCGATGAAGGTGATTATCGCATTCCTTGGTGGTAGAATCTGCACATATAATTTGGGGTCATAATAATTCTCGCGCTGTCACAACAAAACTCAGGCGTCCTGTACCTTTCAATCAAGTCTAAATCATGTCAGCTCTTTTCTTGGATCAATGGAGTGCCAAACTAATTCCTCCGACATTTCCACAATACGATCAATTGCTTCTCGTTATAATTTATGTGGTAGTGATGTTTCACATTCTTGCTTGTTGTGTCCTAGCTTGCGTGTAGTAGGATGGCTTTCATACTGCATCCTGGGGTGCAGTTTTTAGTTTTTTTGCGGTATATGTGTTTGCATGAGTGTTGGATGAAGGGATTTTTGCATGAGTGTGTGCGCTGCTGTGGGTGTAATTTTCCACCTGGTTGTTTTGCATGTGGTATTGTTCCTTTTTACAGTTGGTGACCTAACACCCCCCGCCACACGCCCTTGCGGCAGCTTGCGGGGTATTATGTAGATGTAGATGTACAATTTCTGTTGTTAATCTGAAGGATTGACTCTAAATTTCAAAATCTTTAATCAACAATGCAATGATTTCAAAGCGTAAAAACCATTCGCCTCGATCGGGAGTGATTTGTACACTCTGGAATTATTGTATTGTGCTGTGAAGTGTATTGTGTGGATGACTGATCCAGTTCTGTGTGACCTATCTTCAAGTATGGAGACGATCTCTCATTAAAGTGCTGGATGTTCATTGTTACCCCCTCCTATTTAATATATCTGAAAACTTCTGCAGGGGGGTAAAGTAAACACTTGTTTCAAACTAAGTCTACCGCTGACATGCATATATGTGTTCACCATTTTTCCTTTTTCCTCACTCTTCAAACCCTCAGCCCTTACCCTCACCATCTATTGTTTGCACCCGGTCCACACACCTTGCGCGTGGATCGAGGGGTATTTGTGCAGACGTACATGAAGTAAGATTGTAGATGTGAAATCTACTACATGTCACTGCTATTATTTAAGAAATATATTGAAAATGATGCCATAATTGATAAACATAGGGTCATACCCATCTTAATGGCGCTGTTATTTAATACATAAACCGCGTGCAGCGTAGAGGAGCTATATTTGTAAAATGTTGTTATGGTAAACTTACTCTAGTAGCGTATCCAAAATACTAGAAGAGCCAGGCTTAGAATAACTCACGGAGCGAAGGTTAAATTACAAATTAAATCTCTTGCATAAATTGGAGGGAGGTCTCTTTAGCAGTTATGTTAAAAATGTATTATTTTCCCCATATTACTACTGTAGGAGAGATCATGTAATACGTGCATACGTAATATGCACAAACGTAGCTTGTTCGTAAGGATCATCGGTTATCAGCAGCGTTGCTGCAATTCGAGATTTAGTGGTTCAGAAATCGATAATCATAGCCTCCGCGAAAACGTATTAAAACAAGACATGTCTACCTGAGATAACACCTACACAAAATGAGTAAGTAATCTTACGACGGGATCATCTCTGAAAATGTTAATTTAGAAAGCTTAAACTTCATTTGTGGTTTAAATATGAATTATCTAATGCTGTTAATCCTTCTAACAAGGAAAAATTGACCTCATTAATTGATATTTATGTCTTTAAACAAGTAGTCGTCGAAAGGAAATGTCACGTAGATGCATTACGTTTCAAGTCACACGAAAAACACAGCTTAATTCACTCAGATGATTCACACAAGGGAATAAAATTCATCAATACCTTCATAATTTTTATAATGAAATGTATTTCCCACGAAAATTAGACATATTGCATGCGAAATGTGTTTTATGTGCGATAAATTAAATCCGTAATTATCCACTAATACAGCCTTGGTAATTTATTCGAGCATGATCGTTGAATGATGTATGGTACTCAATCGATAACGTAATAATTGACATCATTAGTGCCAAGTTAATTTTTATAGTGGAATTTCATCTAATCCTCTTTTTCATTTATAATATTCAAGAAATATGTCTGCAATAATTCATTGTAAAACTGATTCCTCCAACACAATTATATCAATTATTTTTTATCCGATTTAATTCCAGGCATTTAAAAAATAATTAAAAAGGAAAAGATAATTCCCTCCATGGTAATTCGGTACCACGTGGAGAAAATTAAAAATAAAATCTTTCTTCTGCCTTAAATGGAAATAAACCATCGTAAATTCTTAGATGCAGGTACTTCTACTATAGATTTAGTGGGATCTTTGAAGTTCCTTTTCTATCAATCAATTCCATATTTTAAATATTTCTGCCAAAAGTTTGGTCTAATTAATCTTGGAATGAAAAGCAAAGATTTTCGTTGTTGAGGTAAACGACTTTTCCACTGATGTGATAGCTGCAACTCCTTTCTCTGAAAATGTAATTAAGAATCCAATTGTTAAGATCGTTGCTACGCTTCTCTCCAGTCGAGTTTCCCCAGTCCATGAATGATTATTGAATGAACCCAGCAAAGAATGTCATATATTTCCATCTGCTTTTCGTTAAGTTTTTATTCCAAATATTTTTTCAAGGTATACGATCCAAAATAATAACCTAGGCCAGCAAGAACGCTGCAGAATCAATCCAGCAATTATTGATAGTCAAAAAAGTAATGATTGACCACTTATACCGGTATATCATCGGTATTATTTACCTAGAGTCCATAGACGTCCCCCAATGAAATCATACTAGTATTATCACTTTTAGGTATCATATTCAATAGAGATAAACACTAAAAAAATACCCTAATGTTACATGAATTTCAATACGTTTTCAGATCCTGGGAGGAAATTCCGAGATAATGTACACATGATAAACGCGGAATTCAAATGATATGACACGCTTACTATCGCGAAATTCTTTTTCCCCTCGGCGTTTTCTATCACTTTGGCGAACTTATACTGGTTTTAATCAATGAAACCATAAACTTATACTTAATAGAAAGTATTTTCCCTTCATGGGAACCCATGTATTGCTCTTCAATTTTTTTTTTAACTTTGTGCTTCTAGTCTATGTGGGTGTGGAGAAGAATGGAGAAGAAGAAATTGACCGAAAGGAAAACAAATAATTAAGTACTGGGTATGGTGGGCGAAGAGAGGGGTTTGTTGGGATATGGAGGTAGGAAAGTTGGATCGGCAGTGGGATGTTGAAGACGGTAATAGAGGGGAGAATGTTAGGCAAACGAGGAAAGGGAAGGAACAGGATAGGGATGTTGGATTAGATGAAGGGAGGAAGAAAGTACTCAGAGATGAAGAGGGACCTGATATAGAGTAGGATGCTGCATTTTGTGTTTTGCTAGGAGTCACCAAATATTGATTTAGTAGCTGTGTCCATCCAAAAACCTACCTTAACCGCTAGATTACCTGATAATAATGCTTCTAGTACACTGAAATTTACTTTTCATCTGTATAAAGCTCCCCGGGCGGATATGAAACGATACACTGTAGTTTGGTTCGCCAATGTATCATATAGGAATTGCATTCCATAACTAAACTGACTTTGAGTAATATAGAAAGAATTTTATTTATTCGTCTATGTCAATGTCATTCCCTTACAAGTATGTAGTATCCATTGGATGTTATACACTTGTGCCTTCAGCGCTTATACAGTAACTTCAGCATTTTTTTGAATACTCAAAACTACTTCTGGAAATCGATCATTGGTATAGCTTTTAGCTATGTCTCGGCGATGCATTTTTAATCTCATCCATTTTTGTAAAACGACGGACTTATAAGGTTCCCTTTATTTTTGGGAACGGAATAAAGTCACACGGGGCTATGTCTGACGACTATGGAGGCTTTGAACATCATTACTACAGTGCTGTTTTTGGCCAAATATTCACCAAAAGGCACAGCGGGGAGTGTTAGAAAGTGGATTATCGTGGTGGTGGAATAGCCATGAATTGTTCCACTACAAGTAAGGACTTTTTCTCGTATTTCTCCACGCAAAGGCGTTGAAGTTGTAAGTTGCACTTTTAATTGATCGTTTCACGTTATGGCGAGAATTCATAGTGCAGTACTATGCCCTGTGCGAAATTAAAAAAACTCCCATTACTTTTTGAATAAATCTCGCGAGTGGCCAAAGTTTCGTGCTTAAATGTATTTTTATATCTATTTGAAATCCATCCACCCTGATTGTTGACTGGAACAGCAAATGTAGATAAAAAAAATTTTTCCCTGCTTATCTCATTTTTTACCACGAAATCAGGCCCGAAGTTAATATCGTATGTCGTGCATGTAGCGTTTTAACAGGCTTATCTCACATTGAAACAGAACGGGAATGTTCAACACAATGAGGAAAAGGAGCGATAAATTTCACACCGTTAATTTTATCCAATCAAACACTGATCGCAAATCCAATGGAGTTAATTTTTTACGCTCATGACCTTATCATTTACACCTGTGTAAACTTAAATTTTGGTAATTTAAGATATCTGGCATGAAACAGTGGTCTCAAGGCACCATCATTTCACCACGTGCCCAATGGTGATAGTTTCAACAAAGTATATTCACTTTGGAGAGACAATAAAACAGTTAAATAAATGCACAACACTTAGGTAACCCCTCGTGCTCTCAAGTATTTACCTAAGGCTAAGGCCTATTTAAGGTGTGGAAGGATTAGGTGCGGGCATTCTCATTACTTTTCTCACGGGGAGGCGAGGGTGGGGAATGAGATGTTACTATTGCATTATTCCAGGCATTGCTCGTGAAAAAAGGATTTTAATCATTCCTTATAACCAAAAAAGCAATTGTGAAAATATTTATGGATAAATATTCCTCTTAGAATTATTTAATCGTTTTAAATGGAGTAAATAATTTCATTAAACAAGTATTCAAGAAGTTCTCTCGGGTTTCCCACCGGGTCAGGTTGCAGTACACCGACGTTTCGAAGGCTGACTCTGCCATCGTCCTCAGGGTGAAGTATTGAGCATCGAAATGGAGCAATGGAAGCCCTGAAGAGGGCACACATAAACCGTGCCGGTGAGCGTTACCCACCTTTACCGGTCGTTTCACAATAAAGAAATACCCTGGCAATTTGAACTAAAATGACGTCAGTGTACGTGTTGTTTGTGTGAAGAAAGAAACTTAACAGCTAGTATGTGAGGAGTACATTCTCACATGAAATGAACATAAAATATGACAAGCCGACAGGAAACGGCTTGGGTTAAGAACTATGAATAAACAATACGGGAGAATGCAATTTACAAGGGGATGACTTAAGATTTAAAAGAAAGGTATTTATACACTCCGCCGGGGCTCAGGTGTGCCCTGATTGGCCGGAAGCGTTAGTGTGCTCCGCTACGGCCAATCGGGTGCGTTCCCTTGCATTCTTAATTTTCTTTAGCACTGGCTTCCATGTTTTACTGATTTGGAAGCCGTTGTCTCTGTTGAAAAGTTTGGTGTCTAGTCTGATTTCAACGGCTTCTTTCACCACGCGATCCCAATAGCCGTTGGCGTGGCATAGCCTCTTCGTGCCGGTAAAATTAATTCTGTGGTCGTTGTTCAAGCAATGTTCGGCGACCGCAGATTTCGCTGGGTATAATAATCTGATGCACCTCTCGTGTTCCTTCAGGCGTGTTTCTACGGTGCGGCCGGTCTCCCCAATGTATGCTTGGCCGCACTCGCAAGGAATCCGGTACACTCCTGAGGTCTTCAATCCCCGTTTGTCTTTCGCTGTGTCAAGGACTGATTGCAGCTTTCTTATTAGTTTGTGGATCGTTTCCACCTTGTATTTCCTTAATATCCTAGAGATTTTATTGGAAATCGTAGAGATAAACGGGATGCAGGCTCTCGCAACAGGTTTTTCTGCCTCTTCTCTCCGACCTTCAGGATTCGTGAAGACCCTTTTAAGGGCCATGTTGATTTCCCGGGTTCCATATCCATTCTGCTGGAATGTCTTCCTTAGGTGTTTTATTTCCGCCTCCAGGTGCTCTTGGTCCGAAACTGAAGTGGCTCGGTGCACGAGTGTGGAGATTACTCCTCTCTTTTGTGCGGGATGATGATGACTTCTCCCGTTCAGGTATAGGTCGGTGTGGGTCGGTTTTCGATAGACTTGATGGCCTAAGCTGCCGTCCCTTTTCCTCTCGATCAGAATATCGAGGAAGGGCAGGCGTTTATTCTTCTCAGTCTCCATGGTGAACTGGATGTTCGGGTGGACACTATTCATATGGCCGAGGAATTCGGTGAGTGCTTCCAGATTATTATACCCAGCGAAATCTGCGGTCGCCGAACATTGCTTGAACAACGACCACAGAATTAATTTTACCGGCACGAAGAGGCTATGCCACGCCAACGGCTATTGGGATCGCGTGGTGAAAGAAGCCGTTGAAATCAGACTAGACACCAAACTTTTCAGCAGAGACAACGGCTTCCAAATCAGTAAAACATGGAAGCCAGTGCTAAAGAAAATTAAGAATGCAAGGGAACGCACCCGATTGGCCGTAGCGGAGCACACTAACGCTTCCGGCCAATCAGGGCACACCTGAGCCCCGGCGGAGTGTATAAATACCAGGCCTTTTTCATGCTCAATACTTCACCCTGAGGACGATGGCAGAGTCAGCCTTCGAAACGTCGGTGTACTGCAACCTGACCCGGTGGGAAACCCGAGAGAACTTCTTGAATACCATACGCCGGGAAAACCTGAGATCCTTCATTAAACAAGTGTTTTTTTTTTAATTTCGAAGTACAATACTATCCAAAAACGGTAAGAGAGATATCATGTCAATAAAATTAAAGAGATCAAGTGTAGAACAGATTGATTTAAGATGTCATTTATTCCACGAACGATAAGGGATCCAGATAACATTGTCCGACCGAAGTAAGGTCACGTTCGGGTCAAAATCAGTCTGGTGTGTATTCACCCCCTGCCATACACCCGAACAGTTGCTTGCGGGGAACTAAAATAAACATTTCGAGCTTCGTTTAAATTTTAGTCGTGACCGTCACCCACGCACCCACGTAATTTTAGTTCATTCTACACATAATCTCACTAAACACGTAAGTATTTTTCAAAACGTTGACGTCATGATTCTATTTCTGCCAAGAAGACATCCATATAGGTGCCCCATTTTCCCATTGGAAAAACCGGCTGATCCGTTGAGGTTTGAGGTTTCTTGTGTTCGTTGTCACACGCGACGTTCGGTCATCTTTGGACTGTCTCGCCGCCACGAATGCACATTTTATTTACACATCAATGACGCTATCGCCGAGTACCTCTCACTTCATTGACGATACATTAAAAATAAAATTAACGTCAATATTCCGATATGAAAAGATAGACATTTGTTAAAATGAGAATACCATAAGTTAGGTCTGCAGGATAATTTTTACCTTCAAACAAAGAATTTCTTTGAGTTATCAAAGGCGTCCTGTTCAAAGACTCAGCAATTCAAAGGGACAGCACTGGGAATTTACAAGGTTCAAGTTTTGGCTCAGTGGATTTGGTGGACGTTTTACCGAAGAGTGAGAACTCGCTGAGGTGATAATCATTGTACCAACAACCAGCTCATATGCTGATAGGTCCTTCTCGGTAGTGAAGAGAATGAAGACAGACATTTGGAATTACCAAGGCCATTAGAGGATGTCATCCGCAGGTTTTTGTCAACATTTGAAAGAAGTTGCAATCGTTAAGTCACGTCGGGGGGGGGGGGCATCGTTTTTTGTTGACGTGGTTGGAATCTGGGTCAGAAAAGTTCCAAAAACTGAACTTTGATACAAAAAGCTGAGACGCGTATTTTCTTTAATCCAGATTCATGATATAATTTTATTAAACTCGAAGTCCACGATACATTCATGGTCTCTATTTGAAGTAATATCGTCAACAGTGTTTCAATTAGGGAATTTAACTTATCTATGCCCATGTGAATTCATAAATGAAAGAAATACAGACAGTATTCTAAAAGCCAAGTTTAGTATTTATTACTGTGAATTTTTTTGACTTTTAGCATGTATGTGTATTCGTTTCCAATTTCTAATTTTTTCTCAGATATCGTTTTTTGTTAAACTCGGCTGTCACATGTTAAAATGAGCAAAGCGATTATTTTTGAAAGTTAGCTAGAGTGTGGTTGAATATATAGTATTTTGATTGAGTTAGTTATAGATGGATTGTAACTTTATAATTTGTGTATAAACTACCATTCATTGGGAGGCTAAAGGTATGAGGAAATGCGGAGTTGTGGAAACATTGAAAGCTCACGGTAAATTATGCTTCTTTGTAAAAAATGCAGAATATTGACTGCCCGTCGTGGCTTCCATAGAAAATGATCACACATAGTTCCTTAATGAAAATGCACTGACTGAACACGAAATCTTCGGCAATATATTACAAAAGCATCGGTTGACCACAAATTTCGATGCCTAGAGTAAATTATGCGGTTGTTTGCTACTTGTTTGGCAAGTTAAGGATATTAGGATTGAGTTTAAAGATATTGACATATGCCTAAGAAAATAATGGGTACGCGCTGTCGAAAATAGGGGTATACAAGATTAAATTCCCACTGAAAACTCTCCAAATCTGGCGTCCTAATGCCCCCCGCCGTGTGCTCTTGTGCCAGGTGGGGTGTAGCTATAAAGCCTATTGCATTTTTGAATTGTCCGTCCGGAATGTGTAGAAATCTAACCGGTAATTAGTGTCTCATTTGCATGTGTGCCTGCCCTCTTTTATTAGCAATGGGCTCACCTTTATCACCTCTCCTGGTCGTCCTATTTATGGATGATCCGAAAAAAAAACTTTTCAAAAAATGCTCCGACGTTTTGAAATATATTCATTGTAAGTTCAGGTGTGCTGACGATGTTTTCGCAGCGTGGACTGGTATGGTGAGACAGCTAGACATTTTTTGAGACTTTTAAGCATCCAGTGTAAACATACGTATAAATGTCCCTTGTGAGGAAGAAATCGAAGGAAAGCTCAATTTCGTTGGTATCACAGTCTCGAAAACCAGCGAGGGCTATGATTTTTCAATGAAGACAGCCTCTACAGACCATATATACAGACGGATAGAACATGTAAATGACCACGTAATATTACAAAATGACATCGATCGCCTTGGTGACTGGGTTACAAATAATAATATGGGCATTAATATAAGTAAAAGTAAGCATATAAATTTTTCAAATAAAAAGAATGCAGAAAAGGAAATTTACCCCCTCTTTGGAGAAAGAATCCCATGTACCAGTTAATGCAAATATTTAGGCATTTACTTAACTAGGGATCTTGGGTGGGGAGTCCAAGTAGATAATTTGACACGGAAGGCATTTAAAGTATTGCATTGGGTGATGAGAAATTTAAAAGGAAGTAGCGTAGCCACAAAAGAAAAAGCATATAAGGCACTGGTTATCCCTATCCTAGAATACTCCTCCATAGTATGGGATCCATATGAGGTGGGGCATATTAAAAAGATAGAAAAAGTTCAAAGAAAGGCAGCAAGATATGTACTCGGAAGGTACAAAAGAACAGATAGTGTCACAGAAATGTTAGATATACTGAAATGGGAGAGTTTGAAAAATAGAAGAAAAAGGAGTAGGTTAGGCGCGATGCATAGAATTGTTAAAAAGGACGAAGCGTGGGAAGATTTATGGAAAGGGATAGAAAAGCCTAACTTTAAGGGAAAAAACGACCATAGCCTCAAAATAAAAATAAGGACTCAAAAAACAAATAAGAAAAAATACTCTTTTTTAAATAGAGCCATCATTGATTGGAACCAGCTGCCTGCAGGTTTGTTTGAGCCCTTTCCATCCAATTTTAGAAGTTTTAAGTTGAAATGTAAAGCAGCCACTGGGTAATAAACTTCATTGTAGTCATGAAAATATTGTTTGTATGTGATGTGGACGGCATATTGTATGTGATGTGGAAGTGTCATTATGTAAAAATATTTTATCTCTTCTGTTTTTATGTGTTCGTATGTAATTTTCGTTGTAGAGTTATCTTTGACCTAACCTGACCGTTGCCACCAAAAAATTTGCCTAATTGCAACGTAATTGTGTAAATAAAATAAAATAAATAAAATAAATATGATGCCCCATAAACTCCAACCACCATATTTCCATAAAACTGTCCGGAATTCATTTTATGTGGAATAGATTGCTAAAATATTCCACTTTTTAAATGTAATTTTTCCAGGACACTTAATATTGTTAAAATGATTGCGGTAAAAACGGATACAGTCAGGACTTGATTGTAAGAATGGTTAATAAGAAACGCTTCATCATAGCAAGGAAGCTAATATATTCATCCCAAATTAATGAGAAAGAAATTTCGCTGGTGTAAACTTCCAAATTACGGAGAAATCTCTGAAAAAATAGCCAATATATTCCCGGAAGACAAATTTAAGATTGCCTACGGCAACAGAAGCTACCAGCGAGCGTTTTTAAATAGGACCAAGGACAAAGTGGAAAACATGGGAAAAAGTGTCATATAAAAACCATAAAAATGTAAAGATAGCAACGCAGTCTACATATATAGGAAAAACGGGAGGATCTTTCAAGCTACGCGCCGAATAAGACAAACGGAATCTGCGGAATGGGAATGTCAACCAATCTTATTTCACCGAGGAGCTACCGGCGATGGACCATAACAGTGACTTTGTTCCGGGCATACTTCACGTCGAGGAAAAGGGACAAAAAATGGACACCCTGGAAAAGTTGGAAATGAAAAATAGTGTATTACCGGAAATTTGGCTGACGAAAACATTTTTGTAAGATGCTTACCTCTGTTGGAAGTTTAATTGTCCATCAACAAAGTGTGTTCGTAAACTCTGTGTATTACCCCCTCCCCTATTCACAATCCTTTCCTTCCTACACATTTAAACTTCCCCTCTCACTTCAGCCACCTTATTGTACCTACCCACGCCCCTCCCCCTCCTCCAAGGGGCCGCATCCTAACCGATATTTCCCCTTTCTCCCCCTCCTTTCCACCGTAAATTCCCCTCCATAGCCCCTCCCAAGGAGAATATACATGTCCTGGCCATGCATGATTTTATACCTGATTATCTCCCCTAGGCGTCGAAACCAGTAGTATTATAAAGTTTTTGGGTGTGAAAAAATACCAAGTTTATTTATTCAGTGCCCATTTTTATTTTTGGGGAAAACAGAAGTCTAGCGTGTCACATGATTGCTGTAGGGCGGCTGGGACGAGATCCAAGAGATCACGCGGTATTGTCACAAGAGCAACCTTCTCATCTTCCTACAGCACCTTGAGAACCATCTTAGACACACCTTAGTAGTAGTATTTAGGGCAGGCGACCGACTGCTGAGGTCATTTGCGCTATAGGGGATGGGCAGGAAAGGATGAAGGGTAGAGAGAAACCCGGCGTCGGCATTAGCCTACTCTTAACGAAAGGCGCCAAGGGGTCCGCAGCTTAACGTCCCATCCGACGGACGGCGTACTCACTCAAAGTGCCCTCCACAAAGCACCTCAATTAGGGATCGAGATACCTCTGAAAAAATATTCAACACCGCCGGGATTTGAACCCGAGCCCTCTGGGTGGGAAGCCAGTACGATAGTCACCGCACCAGTCCCGATCCCGTTGCGCCCTTTTACTTTCATTCTGACACTCAGGTGTCGATCAGGTCGGTGCACGTATCTTCCTTTTTGCACATTTTCGTCGCACAGTGTCGTTGATGGACGTCCTGGGTGTTCCTCGTCGTCAACCTACTGTCTACCTTCCCGGAAACATCTTACGCCGGCGGAAAACCATTTCTTGGGGCATAGCTTAATCTCCCGAAACTGATTTTGCGATACTATCGCACAATTATATCAATTGCTATCATGCAACGTGACATTGTGGATTCGTTAAGCGGCCCTCGAAGATGGGTCAAGTCTAGCAGCGGTTCGAACAGAGTAACGGCCCGCGGGCAACTGACGCGGGTCCCCTTTCTTTTCCAAGAGCTCCCACTACATATCCCTCAACGAATCACCCCACTCCAGCCGTTCGCGTCGGTGGGAAAAAATCAATTTTCTAATTTTTGGGGAAGACCCCGTACATAGTATAATTATAAAAATTTGCAGTCTAACCAGAGTGTTAGAGGAGAAGATCTAAAAGATGCTTTATCCAAGGACGCCTTTAGCCAATCATTCTATGATTCGATTCGCTAAGCGAATCATGTAGATTTATTTAAGGTCTTCTTTTTTCTATGGGACGTTAATGCTACGGCACCAAATAGAAAATCAAGCTCTGAATCAGAGAGAGGCGTTTCACTGAATGATGATGGGGACGAAATGAAACGGCTCAGTGACCAATGTACTAAAGGTCCTTGGAGTGGCGGAAGCAGAAAAAATAAATAACACATTCCGAAATAAGATAATAAACAATAGTTAATGAAAAGCTTAATGTAATGAAACGTAGGCGGAAAGGACAGAGGTCAAGAAGGTCGATTATTATTTCAATCCATAAGCATTTATTAAATTCATGAGAGAAGACGTTTACAATTCAATGAGGAAAATGAAACAATGCCAAAAATGCTCATAAAGATTGACAATGCGAGACAATAGAGAACGGAATGGAGATGTTTAAAATCAAGTTTAGGTTGAGTTCATTAATGAAAATGGAGAGAATGATCGCTTGATGAGCATCAAACGCGAAATCATTGGAAAACCAGAGATTTTTTGAGAAATATTGCGCAGATGTTTGCATGATGTAGCAGGAGAGAGGGAGAATACCTACGATTTTAAAACCATCCGAGAGCTGTTAAAACGGGTGGACGTCACTAGGTGACATAATGGTCTTTTGTCTACAACTAGACAATACCCCGCAAGCCTCCACATAGGCGTGTGGCAAGGGATGTTAGGTTACCATTCCTAAAATAATATAAAACCACATGCAATACTAAAACCTTCATGTCATTTCATACCCACGGGGACGTATGTGTTCATGCTAAAACCATTTTCACTTACACAGATGCAAATACATTTACTATACTAGTTACTAACATACTAAGGCACATGCACCTACCTCATGTCTACGCAACGTTTAATCTTGTCCTCACTTGTAAATGGAATGTCTTTATTATTTCTATAAGGAATTTCATTTCTCACTCTTATGATTCCTGATTGCCCGGGGTAAAGAACGAATATTTGTATCCATCTGCACTGGAGTCCAGCTCCCTTATCTTATCTTTTTGGTCTGATCTACCTAATTAGTGTGGGCTCATAAGAATTCCTTTTGTGTCATTGTTAAACTCGTTTCTTCTGGATCTTGCTCAGTCTAAGTCTCGCTTTCTCTCTTCGAATCTTCAGCCTAATTCATTGAAAAGGCCCGCCACAATCGTCTTCTTATCGTAACAATTTTTGACGAATCTGGTGGGCTATCTCAAAACTTTATCCAATTCTTTTGCCAACAATTTCTCCCAACTATCACATGCAATTGCGGCGTATTCCAAATGTGGCCTAAATTGAGCGAAATACGAGTAACACCTCTCTTTAACTTTCTCACTGCATTTCCTCACCACTACGTTTAATGAAGCCGAGTTTCTTTAAAGCGGATCCGCATATTTCCCTTACATATGCTCCCCATGAAAGTTTTAGAACTAACCCCAAATATTTAACTTAATCTGTGATAGTTAGGACTGAACCAGCTCCTAAGCCCTGCTCATAACTTCCTTCGCTCCAAAATTGTCTGATCATGGGGAAGCAGTACAGTGCGCGTTGTGTGGAGCATTGGGGATAGACCAAAGAGGCTTAAACTGTTCAATGGAGAGACCAGGGGAAAATGGGATTTTTCAAATCGCGATGCGATGGAGGCGGATATCGGAATGAAAAGGACAGATCGCGTAAGGGAAAGTATAATGATAATATATTATCATTTCCAAAAGTCTGCAGTCAATAACTGTCGCGCCCAGAATTACTGAATGGTAAAATGTTTTCCTATGCTGGTTTCTATCGTTTGGCTGGAACTATGGTCTCTTGGAGTGACGTGGAAAATATTGCATCCCAAGCCAACCATCCATTGCTTACCAACAAAGCGGACGTTTTCAACTTCCTCTGAGTCTTGGCTCGCCTGTAAGCGCCTAGGTACTTTCGTAAATGATGGCAGCTGCAGAATGTTGGAAGAGGCTGTTTCATGGATAGAACTACTAAGGAGGGGACCCACTAGGGTGCCTTTACGAATGGGAGTATTTGGCAGGGGAGAGGCAAGCAGTCACGTGGTGAGGGTTGTGGGACGGGGTGGGAAAATTATGATGGGACGTTGGAGTTTATAGAGACATCGGGAGTGCCATGCACAAGGATCAATGGATCGGGGTCCATCAATCATAGGTTTTAAGAACTGATTAATTGGATTTTTCTCTCGCTACCGTTCGGGTACTTAAACTACTTCCCGCAATTCCTTTAGTACCCTGGGATTTTGATCGTCGAACCTATTAATTCCATTCCTGAAAAACGCGTCCTCTGGAAATGTTCGTCTATCTGAAATGCCATATATGTATTTATTGTTCCCATGCATGAAGCTGGAAAAAACCGCAATCAAATCAACAAAGGATTTTGGTTAAGAGAAACAGACTGTTGAAAATACCGTTCCTGGAAAACGCCATATTTGAGTTTGTGTTCATGTACATGCTATGAAAATTTCTGTTTTGTTATCATGAATAAAAATGCGAGAAATTGTATACATTTCGATACAGTTTTTAATAGAGGTTAAAAAGACTTAATCCAATCACCGTCACAGAAACAAAGAAAACAAATTGTCGTGAGGGACTAAAATGAGATTACATATTTAGTCTGGAGTTTCATTCATCAGAGACAATGAAAACGCAATAATATGAATAAACATCCAAATGGTTCTTGTTTTGTTTGAAACATTTGGTTGCGATAATTGACTGACATAAAGAGGAGTTTCATGCGTACTCAGTGGGGACGAAGTTCACCACCAACCTTTGGTTGGAGCAGCTTGAATTGGACGAAATACTCCCATGACAGTTTCTTCCGGTAATTTTCTTTTACTTCAATGTCAATCTCGTAGCCATTGCCAATCTCGTGGTCAATGTCAACCTCGTGGCCAATAAGGGACCTCTGGGTCAATGTGTTGCTCCATGAACGCTAACAGGGGAGAAAGAGAAGGGAGAATTATGGTATTTTCTAAAAGTACCGAATAACCTCCCTGAAACCACAACTTTTTTTGCGACTGCAAACGTTCTTGACTTGAGTCGATAGCTTACGAGTATGAGCTTGCTCTTCCAATGAAACAAAGGACAGGAAAGTTCCATGCAATAGGTAGAACAGATCAGATGATACACACAGGATATATTATGCTCAGGCGTGCAACGATAAGGACGGTTTGCGCTATTTCCATCAGGGTGAAATATTTAGAGTTTACGTTTATGTCACTCGATGAGTTAGGGCCTCTATTTTTGAACCGGGAGCGACTCTTGTTTACTCGACCTTCGGTTAGATTTATGGAGACACGCGCGGCGACTGGAGCGAGCTCACTCGCACGCTTTACTGCACCAAACGTTTCAAACGGGTCCCCCCCCCCTACTTCTTCTTATCCACCGCGGCGGTCCAATTTTCGACGGAACCGTCTCGATGACTGGGGTCGCCGCTCTTTCCCTTCCACCGGGCGGCTGGTCGAAGAAGGAGGAGGAGGAGGCCTTGGGGAGTCGAGCACAAAGGAATGGGACTCTCAATTAGAGCAACCGAATGCAGCGGTTTCAATCGCCAAGGATCACGGCGGGGAGGGGAAGTGAAGGAAGGTAGGCAGCAGGGGATTCGGCCCAATTGACCTTGGAGAGGGAAAGGGAAGAAAAATCGCCCAAGCGAATACAATAGCTGGCGTTTAATTTTAGATTATGACGAGTCCGTTTCTGCTCGCTATAATATGTATGTGTATATATATATATATATATATATATATATATATATATATATATATATATATATATATATATGTATATATATACAATAAGTTTGATATCCCACGCAGCTAAAGTTGTTCTCAGGATCATAAACAAAAAAAGGATAGAGAGTAGGGCAAATGATTACTCAGGGGATGACCAGTTTGAGCTTAGGAAGGGGAGAGGTACGCGTGATGCCGTTGCAGTAATGAGATTATTAATCGAGAGGAATATAGAATACAACCAGGAGGTATTTGCCTGTTTCGTAGATTTCGAAAAAGTGTTCGATAGAGTGAATTGCGGAAAACTAATGAGTATATTGCCGAAAACAGGAATAGATAGGAGGGATAGGAGGCTTATCCGCAACCTGTACATCTCTGAGACTGCTCAGGTGAGAGTGGGGAACGGGGAGTCCGGATGGGCAGTGTTAGGAAGAGGTGTAAGGCAGGGTTGCCCATTATCACCGTAGCTGTTCAACCTGTATGCAGAGGAAATGATTAAAGAGGCATGGGAAGAACTGGAGGTAGGAATGAAAGTGGGCGGGGAATTCGTAAAATCAGTTAGGTTTGCTGATGACCAAGCTTTAGTTTGTCAGTCAGTCAAGGGGTTGCAAGTACTGCTGACTGAATTGGAAATTCAGTGCAACAGGTATGGGATGAGAATCAATATTAATAAAACAAAGGTTATGCGATTTTCTAGAAAGAAAAAGGATAAGCAAAACAAACAAATAGGAGGGCAAAAACTAGAGCAGGTAGAACAGTTTACGTATCTCGGAAGTGTTTTGGACCAATACGGTCAAAGTAGTAGGGACGCAAGGAGAATAATTGCGCTAGGCAAAGAGGCTTTCACAAGGAGGAGGGAGTTGATGACAGGGACTTTGAGTAAGGATGTTAAGAAAAGACTCGTAAAAACTTTGATATGGAGCGTAGCTATGTACGGCGCGGAAACGTGGTCATTGAAGTAGGAGGAAAGACGTAGACTGGAGGATTTTGAAATGTGGCTGTGGAGAAGAATGAAGAAGGTGAAATGGACAGAGAAGAAAACAAATGAGGAAGTACTTAGTATGGTGGGCGAAGAGAGGGGTTTTTTGAGAGCAATCCTATCGAGGCAGGAAAAGTGGATCAAGGGCGTATTGACCGGCAGTGGGATGTTGAAGACTGTAATTGAGGGTAGAATTTGGGCAAACGAGGAAAGGGAAGGAGCAGGATAGGGATGTTGTACGGGATGAAGGGAGGAAGGAAGTACTCAGAGATGAAGAGGGACCTGATATACAGTAGGATGGTGGATTTTGGTTTTGTTAGGAGTCACAAATGTTTTATTTAGTAGCTGTGTCCATTCAAAAACCTACCTTAACCGGTAGATTACCTAATAATAAATAATATATATACATATATATATATATATGTAATAAATTGGAGAGCAACAAACAATATAGAAACACATAAAAAGATCACTCACACGTTATATTTATCTATATTGTTTGTTGCTCTCCAATTAATTATTCGGCACTTCCGTGTTACGCCGACGAAATCATATATATATATATATATATATATATATATATATATATATATATATATATACATATATATATATATTAGTGTGTGTGTATGTATGTTGACGTAAGCGCGCATGTCTGCATATTATATATATATATATATATATATATACATACATTTATATATAATAAATACATACCTGTACGTATTTCCGAAAGGTATTATTTTGGTAATGGTCAGGTGCTATTTTAGGAACGGCGAGGAAAAATGGAACTATATTAAAAAAGAGATATCCTAATCCGCAAAAGAAACTATAAGAACTGTTAATTGAAAAAGGGCAAGGAAACCACGATTCACGGAAGAGATGATTATAAAAATAGATGAGACGAAGAAATGGAAGGATGTAAACACAGAGTTAGGTTTAAAGTGAGTACAAAGAGTTAAATAATAAATTGAGACGTTTAACAAATAGAACAGAATTAGGAACTCGTGTGGAACTCGCAGTGCGAGGATTTGGAAAGTTTGCAGAGGAAGGGTGAAATTGGTACAAGAAAGTTGACTGTCCTACTTGAAAGTTAACCCGTTGGGATTTGAACAATGGATCTTCGACTTGCAGGGAAGATGCTCTTACCAATCGAAGTATCGAGGAAACGTAGCGTTAATTATCCTTTAACTTCGTGACATTAAACTTGGCCGTGAGCTGGTCTATGGCACGTGTTCTTAATGTCGGTCGCGGGTGGATTGAGGTATGGGGAATGCCTCCGACGTAAAGAGACTTCAACGATGAGAGTTAAAAAAGAGGAGTGCGTCACTTCCGGTGACAATGTAAGTGCTGTGAAACAGATCGCTCTTTCGAAGAAATATCCCCTCCCAGCAATTAGCATAACTCTTTTCTGTTTTCTAGAGCATTCTGATTAGGGATATTGGATGTTGAACACTGTGGTAGAGGGAAGAACGTTAAGCAAGCGAGGTAAGGGAAGGTAAAGAATCGGAATGAAGAGAGCCAGGAAGTATTAGGCATTGAAGGACTGAAGATGTAATTAGGGATATCAGATATCTTATTTAGCTTAATTAAAAAATTAAAGGGTGTCGGTTTTCCAAAACCTACCTAAAAAAATAATTTATTGCATGTTCAATGAAATAAAATTTAAATCGGTATTATTTTACAATTGAAGGTCTGATAATGGATCGTTAATATTTCATTATATCCATAATCGCGACTGCCGTGTAGTTTCTAGTTGCATGCTTGGAGTGGAATCGCCCCTTGCGGCATACCCTAGCACAATGGTACCACGCTATTATGCATTATAGATATCGTGACTAAATATTTTAGATTACTTGTCGCCGAGTCTGGTTCGGGGTTCGTGAGCAGTTTAAATGTGATTTGCTCGATCTTTAAGAAATACTTCCCAAGAGCATTCATATAATTGACGCAGGCGCCGTGCATTAACGACACGAGGGTTGCTTTGAAAAGTGACTCGGGAATAAAAATCAATGAAAAAACTCTCAAAAGCAACCAATTCGTAATCGGACACACGTCATTCTTCCATTGGTTTTTCCCAATCTTGGAAGTTAAGAGGAAAATTGCACTATGCACTCTCACTACAGTCTCACATTCCAATGACAAAGAATTTTTTTAAAACTTCGAGTGAATTCAGGCTTAGACAGGTCCTAATCATGTAATTGAATTTATACTTAAGTGTTCCACGTCGCAATATCATCACAGAATAATGGAGTTTTCTTGCTTATCCAGTGCTTATTTAGAGCGGGAATTGTTGTGAAAGCAGTATTTAATGCTATTTTGAAATAAATTAAAAATACATAAATGTGGAGCAGTTGTGAGAGAGTTGTAATTATTTTAAAGTATAAAATATCAAGAAAATGTTTCTTGATTTAATTTAGTTTGGGGGGTCGTCGTAATTTGCAATTAAACATAGCAAAGATATTAGGTATATTTGTAGGTGCATGTGTATGTTAGTTGGTAGTTTGAGTATTTGCACGTGTTTGGGGTGTTAGTGTTCTTGCATGAATGTATGCCATGTTTTGTTTGTGGATGGTATAAATTTGAGGCTTTTGCATGCGGTTTTTTTTCTTTCTTAATTACGGGTGGTGTCCTAACACCCCCCGCCAAATGCCCTTGAGTCGGCTTCCGGGGTATTAAGTAGAAGTAGGAATCCATAGGTTAGAACGAAGGACTGCTGACTGGAGGACCCGAGTTCGATCCTTGGTGACTCTTCTGGGGAGCCTGAGCCTATCACACAGCTAACTGGATATACATTTTTTGAGTACCAGACTTTCCTGGGAAAACCACAGGTGCCAAATGGAATGGAAGTGGCCCCCTTACCATGCATAATGTGTTGACTCCGCACGCTGTCCGGCTTTGTACAAGGAGAGCTGCTGTCTCACTTGTCAAACCAACTTTCGGGTTGATAACTGTGGTTTTTGTTTTATCTAGTGTTAAAGATACTAAAGTTACTTGCTTGGAAATCGATACCTCGGTAATCTGATACATGCGGAACGTAGGTTTGACACTTCAACTCTAATACCCGTGTTTTAACATTTACATAATACCCCGCAAGCCGACGCAAGGGCGTATGGCGGGGGATGTTAAGTAAAAGAGGACAAAACCAACACATTCATCGGTGTTCTTAGATAATATGTAAATGCCCATTCAAATTTGCTAAAACAATTATTAAGTGCCTCGGAATCTAATGTAGTTATACTAATTTTTATCGACATTACTCGAGCTAGAATTTTAGCTTAAAACCCATGTGTGAAGAAAGGTCGACGTTATATCATTACCGGCATGTTATTGGGGTAAAGTTCCAACATTTTCAAGCTTGTATCTTTTAAATTGTCGGTGAGGTTATAATTATTTTCACTATTTGTTAAGGGAAAGGACATTTGATATTGCTTGTTTGAAATGTAGCGAGTAACTTTGAATTTCTGAAATTGAGGTATATACTGTATTTCCTTAACTAGCCTTCAGTCGAGAGCAGGGTTGTGCAGGGGTCCCTTAGTTCCCCTAATGGCGCCTCCCTCCCTACGGATACTAGGCACGGGCTGATAACCCTTGCCCGGGAGTTGGGGAGGGGTTACCCTTCCTCTTGTCCCCCACTCTCTCTTCTCCTCCTTTTCCACCATCTTGAAGGTTGTGCCGCCTATTAAGGCCTTACACACAACTGACATAATTGTCACTATGAGAGAAAATATTTCTGTTTCAACTCTTAATTTCATCAAACTATCTTCAATTTACATAAATCGAGAGGCTGAGAAGAATATACTTTTCCAGTGCAGCCTTGACAATCGTAGTATCGGCCAGAAGGATTTAAATCGGAAGCGGACTGTGATGCAGACTATCGCTGAATGGAACGGCGGCCTCGAAGTACACTTGGTCGAAGCAAGCACACTTCAATACCGTGGAATCCCTTTATTATGGAGTCTACTACTACAAAAGCATTCCTACTCATTTGACTGAAAATATCCGTGAAACGACATTTTGACTGAACGGACATTTGACTGAAAATATCCGAAATACTATATTTTAACTTTTCTTACCCATTTATTTCGTAGAGAGTATTTCAAAAGTTTATTAAATACCCCCGGGAGTAAATGCAAGTTTTTAAGTGATACATCAATAAAATTTTAAGCTTATATTCCGCCTGAGGATGATCGATAAACAATAACAACACGCTGTACGAAACAAATAGCTGTTAAAAATTACAATTTTGTCATTTCGCAGGCAATTAAGCGATAAGATGTACGCTAAGGGCCAGGGAGTACGTTTTATATTTGTTGATCCTAAAAAGATGTATTATTCTATTCATATTAGTAAACCTTGGAAAGCAATGGAACATATCAAAATTGGATTTGAATTGATATCACTTATTAAACGTGCATACCAGTAGTCTCAAGCTTAAGTTAAGATTGAAAAGAAGCTCTCTACTTTTTTCCATATCAAAAGGACTTGGAGAAGCCTCTGGAATGTATCCCTTCCTTTTAAAATTAAATGTGCGGAATGCGTCGCCGACCCCGGTGGCGGCGGGGTAACGTCCTCGTCTGCCATTCCAAGGGTCGCGGGTTCGATTCCCGCCTGGGTGAGTTTCCCTCCATCTAGGGCTTGGGTGTTTGTAAATGTGACTATTGTTATCGTTGTTAATAGTTCGATGTAAAGGCTAAAATGTGCTGTTTTCGAACTAATACTGAATAAATAAATAAATAAATAACTGAAATAATTCTCTGAAGGTAAATTCTGTCTCTAGGCATGTGGCAATATAATGTAACCTTTTTGTAGTTGCTCAGGTGCTGATTGCTCAAAGGTGGCTGATTACTAAGTTTATGATAAGAATAAAATTGATAGCATTTGAAGAACGAGGAACAAGAGTACACCTGAATATCTGGTTGTAGGGGAAATTGGAAAGATTATTACCCGCCAAAAGGAACCATCAAGGCAGTAAGACAGTTTTAGTATTTAGGTTACATTATTCAAGAATCCGTAAGGTGTGAATATGATGTATAATATAGAGTTCTTCAGATACCATGGCTATTAAAATGTTAAATATGGTTCATTTCATAAGAGTTATGCTTATGGAAATAAAAAGAAAATCCTGTTAGCAATAGTAGAGAAAATATTGCCCAATGGGAAGGAGGGCTAGACTTGAGGTGAACGCCTGAGAAGCAAAATATCGTGAAAGCTTTGGAGATGAAGGGGATAAGAAGAGAAGCCAAGATATCCAAGTTGTAAAATAAAAATATAAGGATATCAGACAAGTAATTGATGTAGAAGGATCAATAGTACAAATAACCTAGATACGATTCCTGTTTGAATGGTATGACCATGCTCGAGAAAATGGATAAGGAAAAATGGTAAGGGAATCGGTTAGAATGGCCCTTACCAGGAAGAAGGAGGCCTAGGCGGCCCAGAAAAACACGAAGAAATAGAAATGGTCTTAATTATGAGGAATCGAGGTTTGGAAGAGGAAGATATTGACGGCCGAGAAGACTGGAGGATGTGAATACAAGGCAAGTACTGAAAAAAAGACTCTCAAATGGAAAAGTCAGCAATTACTTCGCAAAACGCTCTAATTTTCACAAATTAGAGCCTGCCACCACGGCACTTACAACAATAAAAAACAGGCACTCTCATATAATTAAAGACATATTTATCACGATTTAGCTAAAATAGCATTTCTATCGAGGAAGATCAGCACTAACGGGAAGGCAAAGGTATCAAATATTCCCTCCGGAGATTTCATCATTTCCTCTAACGATTTTTTTTTCTTTTCAAAAAAACTTTCCGAGTAATTTAAGGAATTTTTGCATATAGTAGACTTGTTCCTCTGGAGTCACATCCACATATCCATAAACCGCGGCGGTGGAATTTAGGAATTCGAAAATTTTCATAGAAAATCTATTGCGTTTATCAAAAATTGCTCTGGGGAAAGCGTAAACTTTACTGGTTTGCCGGAGGAATTAGAGTGAGTGCCTGTTAAGTCACGTAGAGAGCAGGCAAGACTAATGATACTTTATGGCTAGGTTTTATAATGTCTCGTTAAACTGAATTTTAACCTCCGGTCAAGGCCAAAATTCAGTTTTATGACCGCCAGCTAAGTAAAAAGCCAACCATTGAACAACTCAACGACTGACAGACGATGTTTCTTCGGTTTCAAAATTCACGTTTACTAATCAGCATCATTATATATGTGTGAAATCCGATTTGTTGGTAATATCCACGCTTTTCTAACACACGCTCAGATGAACTAACTATTTGACTTAACAATAAATTATAAAATCAGTTCTTATTAGTAAGGCACAGAAGACCCGAATACCTTAGTGACACCGGGGGAATTAAAATTGCCCCGTGGAATAGTGCTACTATCAGTTATTAATCAAGTACTCGTGTTCTTGTCCTGCGTTAAATACAACAATCAAAAACTCAAACCTAAGCACTCTCTCCAACATTTTCAATCAAAGAGCTAAATTTGATGCCAAACTCGAATAAAGTCATTATTGCATGATGTATGTGTGTGTGAGTATGTGCATATTTACACATACATTCATATTTAATAATACATTACACATACAGGGTCCACTATAACAGTAATGCGCATTCTCTGGAAAAAATAGATTTGTTGATCGTTCTTGTACAAATGCTTAAAATTCTTCAAAATACTCTCCCCCTGCATCAATACACTTGCGGAGACGTGTCTGCCACGCCTGGAAGGCACCCTGAAACTCCTCGACAGGAATGTTTCCCAGGAACGTTATCACATGCTTTTTGGATGATTTCCACGGTCTCCTAATGATTTCCTTTCAGCTCTCTCTTCAGTCGGGGAAACAAATAAATGTCGCACGGAGCCAAGTCGGGACTGTAAGGGGGCTGAAGGACCACCGGGTGGTGCTCCGGGCTAGGAAGTTAGTAACGATGAAAGATGTGTGGCTGGAGGCATCGCCATGGTGGAGCTTGACCGTGTCGCCTTGCTTCACGAAACCCAGGCGACTTACAGGGTAAGATAGTAGTAGCAAATTCAAATTGATAGTGCATATTTACACATGAATGGGGCGCCCTAGTTTCGCATCGACACGCTGTTGCGGGAGCTTACGGGGGGTTATTGTGTGAATGTTTGCAAATTAAGTGTTATATTAATGCCGTGAAGGAATTTTTGCGTACGGCATTCAGCACACGTGATTACATTTTGCGAGTTGGGGAGTTATTTTAGGGGCTGATAAATGCGTTGAAGTTCTGTCCTTGAGATCATTGGCGAGACTTTTCACTGAGACGTGCGACTTGTCCCACTAATTTCTGTCCTACTTTCTAATTCGGAATAATATTTCCTAACGCGCATGTCCGACGCAAATCTCCGTCTGATTAAAGGAAAAGAGGATTCCTTCTTGGCTGGGTTTTCATGTTTTCTCTTTCGTTGTGGGTTGCTGAGTTGTTTATGACTTTCTGGCGATTCTTTTGGAAGTCTTGGGGGAAATTTACGTCCTCTTACGCAATATGTTTCGTGTGACATCAAGTCATCCTCTAGTTTTACATTCTCCCTTGAAATGTTTTTTTTCTTTCTGACATGCGGAGGAAACTCTTTCCCTTTTCTCAGTGAAACCAGACGATTACTGCGCCACATGTACCGAAATAATAGAGTGAAAAAAAGACATATTTGACTCCTAACTTTGCCACCAATGATGCCTGGATGCGACCATGGCATTCCACAAAATACGAGTATCAAGTCACGCGAGCTACAGATTGCTCAAGTGAGATTAGGGGACGGATCAGTGTATATTGTGTTGGTTAGAGCAAAGAACATACATTTTAGGATTCTTTTTAATTAATTGAATTCACATTAAACAATAAACAAAATGGAAAATTGAACGGAAACTTTTTTATCACCGTAGCCTCGAAGGGATTTGTATCATTGATATTTTTTTCCAAATTACCATATAGATTCAAACATTAATGTTTTCTTTGTTTATTAATGTTTACATAATCAGGTGCAATACACTCTAATTTATACTAAGTTTTTACAAATATATGGGAGTACCTGTTAACTCAACAGATATTCGATTTTAATACATGCTCTTATTTTTATAATAGATTTATCATGTTACGTAATTTCTAATAGCTGATTACTTCATCAATAATAACGCATATATAAATTATCATCGAGGTTTTCAAAATATTTTTCAATTACTAAGCTATGTATTAGTCAGCATTTCATATTGTTCATTAAAAATGCAAATTTATCAGTATACTGCCATTACATATCGGTAACACTTTATGTAACTGGCCGCTTTTTATTGCAAGATTTTTGTCGGCCATCATATCATTGATGACCTGGATAAAATTGATCTATTTCTCCTGAGGAACGTTTGACCGTTTTAGTTGACTAAATGTTACTTCTTTGTGCCTGTTATCTACTATTTCAGTGTATTTCCTGACTAACTATTTGTTCATTGTTACCTATAACTTCATGTATTAGCAGTATTTTTAGTGGAGGCGACCGAAAGCTGAGATCATTTTAGCTTTAGGTGGGTAATTTTGCCGTGTTAGGATTTACTGGGAATGGGAGAAGGAATGATTGAGAGAAACAAGGCGTCAACATTATCTCACTAGCAATAAAAGGCACGATGAATGGGTCGTTTATTTGCACGACCCATCCGATGGATTGTGTACTCCAATAGAGGTACTATCGTCGTATAGCACTCAAGTAGTTTCTGCCATACGTACGTCTGAGAATTTTCGGCACAACCTGGATTCGAACCCTGGCCCATGAATTAGGAAGTCAGCACAGCAGGTACCACGCACAAATATTTAATTTTATGGCTTAAATACAACGGGCAAAATAGTGCTTATCGTTTTCCGTTTAAGCCTTTCTTTTGAAATATTTACTTTTTGAATCAAACTGCGATTTCAATTTTTATTTTCGTATTTTCAATTAAGTACTTAAAATATTTTTTTAATACACGACAGATGAAAGTTAGGTCACGAAGACTTTTGAAGGTATATTGTTGATGTGTAATCTACTTTACTTTCAACCTGTACATTGAGCACGTGACGCCGAAGAAGTAGTTATTCTGTGATATGTTCAGAATCCAAGTTAATGAGGTCTTCGATAAAGAGGAAGGGTAAGTTAAACATTGAAATTGGTGATCATAACATAAAGGAGGAAGAATAGCTCACCTACCAATGCTGATTACTGATGATGCTACCATTCTAATAAATTCCAAAAACAGTCCTGGACTTCAACAAAACGTGGACTCCACAGTAATATGCCTTAAAAATTGGTTACAAAACAACTTATTGTCAATAAATGCGAAAAAACAGTATGCATACATTTTGGTAAAAATCCTCCACTCTAAGTAAAACTCCATTAAATGTACCTCAAGTTTACTGACAGTGAAACTTTTTTGAGTGTTCAAATTGAATAATCACTAAAATGGTCCTTACATATGGAAAATTTAAAATAAAAACTTAATAAAACTTTTTTTCAGTTGAGATATTTGATTTTTTTAGTGCTAGCTTGAATATTCTAAAATAATTTGTAAGGGGGAGTATACTCTGTACTCTGGGGTGGCTGAAGCCATTGCCAAAAGATTTTTAAAGTGCAGGAGAAGTTGATAAGATAATTTTTCCACTAGCTGCTATTTATGTATACAATCTAATATTATTTGATTGTTTCAGGCGTAACTTTATGGAATCATTCTTATTGGAGATGAAAAAATAGTAACTTTGTGATTCCTCTGAAAATTTATTACGAGACGACCCGGGTTTCGACGTCCAACCTAAACGTGATGTTGAACGTCGAAACCCGGGTCGTCTCGTAATAAATTTTCAGTGGAATCGCAAAGGTACTATTTTTTCAGTTCAAATATTATTTGATAATATTATTTGTTAACCATTTCATTAGTTTATATGAAAAAAAACAAAATATTCATCATCATGATACACGTACAAAACTTGGCCTACATACACATTGAGGCAAGATCTTCTGATTTGAATGTTGAGGGACCATACCATCAAGGAGCCCAAATTTTTTAACATTCTTCCTCCAGATTTGAAAGCAACTCCTTCAATTAATATTAAGCGCAATCTTAAAGCATACTTGATTATTAAACCTTTGTGCTCTGTGGATATACTTTGTGCATTATGTAAAGGAAATGCTGTTTGTGAATATCCCTGTGTAATGTAAATAACCTTTTTTTCGTGTTGTGTATACTTACAAAATTGATGTACATTCATTTGTTTGATTACGAAACCATGCTTAACAGGCTTATGGTGAATGAAGCAATTAATAAGTAAATAAATAAACAAAAATATGAATTGTCTCGAACCATGATTGCCAAAATACTTAGGGACATACAAAAAAGATTAGCGTTGGGCATAGAAGCCTCTAAAAAGCGAAGGAAGGTGATGACAGGGATGTTGGGTACGAATGTTAAGAAAAGATTTTGCTTAGGTAAAGAGCGTGATTTGGTACGTATTGGAAATTTTTTCGTTTATTATAATAATTGACCGGAAGTGTTGCCAAGAACAAAAGCGAAAATATATGGTTGGTAGTTTGATTGGTGATGGTGAAAATCATATTAAATGACTTTGTCCTTCGAAATAAGTTTTTTTTATTTTACGTCCTGGATCTTGCCCAATTCATTTTAGAGCAATTATGTTATTTAGTTCGTAAATTTGCAAATATATTATACGAGTTTAAAAGAAGAGAGTGTTGATGAATATTTTAATTAATTAATCATCTTTCTGTTTTATTACTAAGGACACCGATCCACACTGCAAATGTCAACTGGTTTGCAAACAACTTCTTTTGCCATACTTGGAAATTAAGATTTATGGCACGGAAGTGTGGGTATCATGGAATAAAAAAATGAGAGACTTCTGAAAACGATGAATACGGACTATTGGAGACGCACTTGTGGTCCGACCAGAGACTAATCGAATGCAAAATGAGATAATTAGACAATGGATGTAACTACGTATATTATGTATGCTTTACACTCTAGAAGGGAAAAGATATAACAGTACATATATATAGATTGTACATATAGTATATGTAAATTGTAATATAGATATAAATTATACATTTATAATAAAATCGCGGTAGTCCAGGGGTAGAGCATTAGACTACTGACCGGATGGTCCCGGGTTCGCAAGTCTCTGGGCAGCTCCAGCCAAGCTATGTGATTTTTCGAGTACCAGATCTTCCTGGGAAACCATAACCGGCACAGGGAAAGGAACTAGGCCCCCTACCCTGATGTGTGAATTTCACACGCCATATAGGGCTTAGTACTGGGTGAACTCTACCATCACCTACCAAACCGACCTTTGGGTTGATATTATATACATGAATATATATATATATATATATATATGTATATGTATATATATATGTATATATATGTATATATATATGTATATATATAAACGAGAGTATATTATATATATATATATATAATATACTTTCTCATATATAAGAGACGGATGAAGGAGGGGCGATGGCCCTCGAAGATATGGCTCCGGAATTCCAAAAATAGACAAAAAATAGGAAGGTCAAAACATAACTCGGAGGAGGGCGTGGCATGTACATTGAGAGGTGGGGGTTAACAAGGAAATAGTCGAGGCAGTTAGAGGTGAATGGTTAAATGCGAGAGAAACGGCGTATGGTGTAGTCAAACTGGATAATATACTCGTTAAAACACATAAAACGAAAATGGAATGCGCAAAATATCAGCAAAACGCGGAATGTTGAATGGAATACGTTCCGTGTCCGGCATTTGTCGATAAAATTTCATTAATTTTTCTCTTAATGATAAGTCCGAAATAATGGATATCGCGGCAATACTTGTAAAAAGGTCGGCATGAAAAGTTTCGGTAACAATTTTTTGCTGACGTTCACTGAGTGAAGTGCTGTTTTAAGACCGTTTGTTAAGTGTGCGCATGATTGCAGATCGTATTGGCATTGATGAGATGACAATGCACACCGTTATCAATGAAAATTTGGCGATGTGAAAGATCTCCGCTAAACTCGTGTCGAAGGTCTTGATGGACGACCAAGAGCAGTTTCGAGTGTCTGCTTGCGAAGACCCACTGCACCGTCATCGCGATGATTTCCCAATCCCCTTAAAGTCTCGACTTGGTACCAGCAGACTATTCAACATTTTCAAAAGTGAAATCCACCATTCATCAAAGGACACCAAAATGGGACCCTAAGTGCTCTCAAAGAAGCTTGCACGCTTACCCTTAAGGATCTTCCCGAATCGGTCCACCAGGGAGCCTTCGAGTCGTGAAAAAGCCGCAGGCAAAAGTTTGTCGACGCGAAACATGGGACGTGGTAGTCCATGGGTAGAGCGTTTCATATTTATTTAATTATTCTGATCTCAATTTTCCTCAGTCACCACCATTTTGTACAAATATTTATCATTAATTTTTCATTCTTACTACCTTTAAAATTTGAAATTTTTTACCCTTTTATACAAAATGTTTCCAATTTCCCCATTCATTCTAAGGTTGATATTTTCATGCATTACAAACTTTCGTTAAATTTGCGATACCTTTTTTCAATATCAATACATGCGCATGTATGTATGTATGCACATATATGTGTATATGTTATACAGGGTTCGTCCGGAAAATAAGTGTACTGACTCCTGGGCTGGGCGCGCCGCACCAGGCGCGCCCAGCACCGCTCTGACGGGCTGCGATTGGAGGGGGGTATGTTGGCAAGCGACGCTGAAAAAGGCAGTCGGCTCTGAGCTGTGGTGTAGTGAGGAGCTCTGTTAACGCGAACCTCCACGCTCGACCCACGTCACGGAACGCAATGCCGAAGTTTTTGGAGCAGCGTTATTCCATCAAATTTGCGGTAAAGCTTGGGAAATCGTCTACCGAAACTGTCGGTATGATTAACCAGGCTTACGGGGAGTCAGCCATGTCCAGAAACATGATCTTTCGGTGGCACAAGATGATGTTCGTGGAGGGCAGAGAAGAGGTCGACGACGAGTCTTCGAGAGGTTCCCGATGATGCCTTCGCGGGAGCGTTCCAGGAATGGGAACGCCGCTGGAACAAGTGTATCGACTCACAAGGGTCCTATTTTGAAGAATATTAGCTTAAGATATGTAAAAGTGTAATAAATTTTTTTTCCTGAGCTCAGTACACTTATTTTCCGGACGAACCCTGTATGGTATGGGACGTGGTAGTCTATGGGTAGAGCGTTGGAACACTACTCGGAAGGCCCGGGTTCGAATCCCGGGCTCGCCTCTGGGCACCCACAGCTTCACCCGAACTGTCGGTGCCCTGATTTTTGGAAACCAGATGTTCCTGGGAAATAATTGGCGGCACAGAGAATGGATTCTCGTCCCCCTACCCTGATATGTGGATTTCACACGCCTTTGGGCATAGTATTGGATGAACTACCGAACCGACTATCGTGTGGTTTACTATATTTATTGTTTATTATTATTATTAACCCAAATTTGTTAATACTAATATTACAGATTTGCATTGATTAACATTTACGATGGATACAGAGGAGTTTAATAGAGGCGTGGTTAGAGGAAGGAGCCAACTCACATACGCATGTAACGAAACTACAGTAGGAGAGGTCATGTCAGTAAAATTATAGAGATAAAGTATGGAATAGAAAGATTAAAATGTAATTTTTTCCACGAACGATAAGGGATCAGAATAATATTGTCCAACCGCGGTAGGGTCATATTCGGGCCAAAATTAGTCTGGTGTGTATTCACCCCCTGCCACACATCCTAGCGGTGGCTTGCAGGGTACAAAAATGAATAAAACAAAAATAAAGAACTAAACAGGAAACTGCGGTGAAGGGTAGTGCCAAATAGAGCAGCTGAGTAGTGTTATTGTTAGAGTTAAAGGGACATTCGCCCATAGGAAGGTAAACCAGGTGTACTATACATTCCGACAAGTCATCATTGTGAGGAAAATATAGGTAGTATGCTCGGTTATTTAGAAGGAATAATGGGTAACGTACCAGGAAGGAAAAGCGTAATAGTGTGGGAAAACTGGAACGCAGTGTCAGGTGAAGTGAAAGAAGGGAGGGAGGAAAGTACGAGATGTTCAGGGGTGATAGTGGGGAGACGGAAATCGAGTTTTGTGGAAAGAAGTGTATTTAAACCGATGCCTCCTGCATAACTGGTGCTACAACATATGGTATATATACAATCCGTACAATCGTTACATATATACATACATACATACATACATACATACACACAACATATATATATATATATATATATATATATATATGTAATTATGTATATATATATGTATGTATGTATATATATATATATGTATTTATGTATGTATGTATATATATATATATATAACGATTGTACGGAAAAACTCACACGAGCGGCACAATAATGGGCTGACATAAAAAAAGGTGTGTGGCAGGGGGTGCAGCACCAGGAGGAAAGGGTAAGGGATGAGGGGATTAGGGTTTTTCAAATGGATGGGGAAAGGTAAGGGGAACCTGAAAAAAAAAATATATATATAAATTATATATATATTTACATTATTAATATATATATATGTATATATATATATATATTTATCTTCGAAATGGAACGCTCTTCGGCGACGCACAAATATATAAAAACACAGATGTAGATTTTTAAACCATAGAGACACAAAGAAAGGACACTCACAATCTGTTGTTTTGACGTTTCGACGGCTCGGCCGTCGTCTTCAGAATCCACAGCATATTGTGAGTGTCCTTTCTTTGTGTCTCTATGGTTTAAAAATCTACATACACACACACACACACACACACACACACACATATATATATATATATATATATATATATATATATATATATATATATATGTATATATTATATACAGGAGATCTCTTTTCCTGTGGGCCGCGCTAACTCCAGACTGATAGAAGCTGAATGATTGCCTATGCCGTGGGACAAGGGTTGGCCCTCAGCCTGCCCTGAGCCCAGTTTTAATGTTCAACGTGACGTCGGAGGAGAGAAAGATACAAATGGATTGTACATCGTGTTGTCGGTTCAATGACACTAAATGTCAAGTTCAGCGCTATTGATAACGCGGAACACGTAAAAACACGGCGGGGCGTGTGGCCTCTGCCCGGAGTCCGGAAGAGTGCAAGGACATCAGAGAATCAATTTCGTCCGCTTTGGAGGACGTCGCCATGGAAGCGGTCGAGCGGTCGGCTCTCAAAATCTGACAATAATTACGCACTCAAAGAAAACTTCTCAAGAAATCTGTGGAGCGAAACCGTTTTCTAAATCTACGCAATTCACCTAAATAAGAAAGAAAAGCGCGTGGCGGGGGAATGTTCGGGCGCCTTCCTTTTAAGCGTAAATGTGTCCTTGTACAAAATATAATTCTTACATATTTCCACATAAATGAACGTACGTACACCAACACAAGTACATGCCTAACAACTGGCAAATTATTGGTTTTGTTCGCCAAAATTTTCAAATTTTTATTTTTTATTTGAAAATGTATGAGTGATTAGTATTATAAAGAGTGGAATCCTTCATATCCCTCAACAAAAAAACTTGGGACGGAAGAAGTTTGATCGACAACAAACGGAGTTAAAGCTAAGAAGGCGTTCTTATGTAGAGGAGGTCACAAAAACTTCCTTGCTTGTCAGATTTGCTGAACCTGAGGCTGCAAACAAGGAAGTAGTTCGTAAAAACGTTCGTATGGATCATGATACTATACCGATCGGAGGCATGGAACATTGGAATAGTTTACCAGCGAAGAGAGTAAACCTTCGGAACATGTTTCTGAAAGATAATACTGAAGATAAATGAGGCAGAAATGTGAGGAACGATGAAGGACGTATATAGAAAGAATAATTGGACGGAACACATCATGAGGAAAAATGGATTAGCTAAAAATACAATGGAAGAGAAAATTGAAGGGAAGATCCCGAAGACTGAGGGGTAAGGACGTAGGAAATATTAAGGATGTAAAACAGAGAAGCTATTGGAGGTTAAGGGAATTAACGTTAATAGAGGAGAAGATTGAAGGGCTTCCGTGAAACAACCTTAGGAATAATATACTGATGATAAATCAGTATTAATCATTGTTTACGGCTGATGGCATAACAAGATCATGTATCGCGGGAGTAAAGAGTGATTACTTCAATCTTGGTATTGGCGTCTTATCCTCTAAATTTTTATCCTGGAAGTTCAATATGTAAATGGGGGCCATAATAATTCTCTCCATCTCGCCAGAAAACTTAAGTGTCTTGTACCTTCTGTGGGTGCTCTCGTAGTAATTTAAAAAAATAAGCAAATTTTTTCGGAGCCTTTTCCAATTCTTGAAAATATTTTATCGCTCAAGAATTCCAAATGCTTACCGCGTATTCCAACTGTGGCCTAAATGAAGTGGAATAAAAACCCGTCTAATTAAACTCAGCCTCTTTATGGCAAACTCACATTTTATTCTGTAACAAGTTTGTGTAATGCCATAGTATTTGACCTGTTCCAATTTTCCCAATTCGGTCCCATCTACGTTTGTGGTTCACACCCGCTTTTCCTTTCTTTAATTCCATAACATAATGCTATACGTTTTCTGGTACTCAATGTAACCCCAAATCTTTGCACCACAACTAAAATCATTTGAATTTATTTTTTGAATGAAACGAACTATCGAGTACAACTGTATGCTGAACTTGAAACTCCGTGCCTGCCCACAATCTACTTTTGTCCCTACTCTTCTGTAAATCACTGTACCTCTACCAATAATCTAAGATTACTGCAAATGAGGAAAATTGGTTCTTTACTACATATCAAGAATACTATGAACCCTTATAACACTTCCTCGTGACACTCCTGAAGTTACGCCCTGCTTCTTATAGACTCAACTCATCAAAGACTATTGTTTTTTGCTTACGATTAGATAAAATGTCCCTAATCCAGTTGGTCACTTTCTCATTAATACTATCTTAAATTGCCCATCATCTCTTGTGACCTTTCTGAAGGCTTTCTTGAGATCTAAAAAAATACAGCATCCACCTGTACTTTCCCATCTCCGGATTTCAAGATATCATGGATTAAAAGACTCAGTTTTGTTTCGGATGATCTGCTTTTTCTAATTCCATGCTGGTTACAGCAGAGTATGCTCCTACTGTGACAAATCTCATCATATTAATAATAATTTGTTCAAACATTTTGTAGGATATCGATGCCAAAAAAAACGTTCTGTAAATACTGAGGTCGTCCCTATCGGCGCCTTTGTTGAGGGCGGTGAGGTGAGCTAGCATCCAATCGCAAGGTGTTTAGCATTCTCCTCTATCGACTAGTTGAAAATTTGTTTTAAAATAAGATGTGATATATTCAGCAAGTTCCTTTGGTATTCTGGCGGGAATTTCTTCCGGACCTGGCACTTTAATTTTTCCCTATAATTCAGCGTTGTTTTTTCTTTCTTCCCAGGTCAATGTTGTGTCGTTCATTAGGTCTTTCGTTTCATGGAAGAATTTGATGTATGCAATAATAGTTTCACAGTAGACGTTGAGAACAATAGTATATGATTTAGGCTTTGTTTACACTGTCAGTAACCATTTCAATTTTTTTTACTACGCGAAATCAATGCACAGTTTTTTGTGCATTAATTTTTTGCACTCCTAAAACTGTTATTCTAGGTGAACCATATTCGCACAGAATGTATAGCAGCTATCCATTCCATCTATCACACGTCATTGGATAGATTTTTACTGCATTAGTAGGTACATTTGCATGTCAGTTGATAGTACGAGTACATGTATTTGCATGCGTGTAAGTTAAAAAGGTTTTAGCATGTATATATACGCCTCTGTGGTTGTAGGTTTGCATGAATTTTTGTTGGTTTTTCATGTGGCTTTATTCTCTTTTACGGGTGGTGACCTTAAACCCCCACCACACCCCCCTATAGGGGCTTTCGGGGTACTATGTAGATGTAGATGCACAGTTGAACATTCCCCTTGTATTTCTCTGGCACATGACCAGAATGATTTAGGGTTGTCCTCTTAAATATTCGCGTAATATTTTGGCGCAAAATATTTTTTCCTCAACTTTGTTTTAGTATCTGTTTTGGAGTCTTCATTAGATATTAGTTGTTACCGATTTAAGCTGTTTTAAAAATCTGAATGAATTTTTCCTTGCCTTCCTAAGGTCGGGGCACCATATTGTTGATTTATTCTTGCAAGTGAGTTTTTTATGAAATATCCCTATCCTGTATCGCATTTAAGAATAATTGAAAATGTGTTCTTTGTCGGCATTGCTATTGTCTTACTTGAATTATTTGAAATTAGTTGTTTTATTATTTCTCCTGAAGTCCATTAAAATTCCTTTCATTGAACGGGCATAATTTATACTTTTCCTTGTTCACTTTCGCGAACTTAGTTTTTATCTTCTACGAAGAATTCTTCATGGTCGCCCTTGCCCTCATATATATTCAATTTAGAATAATCTATGACATTCTCTCGAAACATGTCGCATATGCTATTATATCATGTCAATAGTTGAATTAATTTTTTGAAAAACTGTTTGGTGACTATTTCAAGGAATTTTCCACATGATTCACGACTATTTTATCAGGTATTCCTACCCATTATGTTTTCCAATTAATTGACGGAAGATAAATACCACCGAAGACAAAATTTGTCCTGCTGCTATGCTTAATGATGAGTGATGGTATTTGGGCACATTATCGTATGCACAAACACTAGAATTCCATTCTGCTCCAGGAGAATAATTAGTTGAGTTGGTTTTTCTTTTCTCACTTTAAACACTTGTGATCACTCTAGCAGAATAGATGGGACTAAAGAATGACTGGCTCAATAAATATATATCATGGTGTGAAACAAGAATGCGCGACTCCTCCATGATTGTTTAATGTACTTGTGGAAAAATGCGTCAGAGATGAATCGCACGGATAAGACGAGTGAAACGGTTTGAGATGTTAATGTATCAGTTCTTCGGCGACGCTTAATACTGGATGAGAACCCATAAAGATCTTAACGGAGCCCGGAGTGATTCCTTAAGGTTACTGAGAGAATGAATTGGGTAAGTTTAATAAATGGAAATGGTAGTTGTATTTTTCCATAGTTTTTTCTGGTATCATAGCGCACGTTTCGATGTTCAAACACTTTAACTTCCGGTGCAATAACCTGAGGATGATGCGACGAAGAGCTAGAATGTGCAATGCTATTGAGTAAAAGGTTTTTTACATTATAAACAAAATATGGTGAAAAAATACAATGTTTATTTCCATTTAGTATGAACATCCTCAAATAGAAATGCGGATTTATGAAACCGGGAGAAAAGGAAAATACGTGGGTGAACGTATTTTCCTTTTCAAACGCGCAAATGATTCAGAATACCTGATATATATATATGGGTCGCGGTAGTTCAGGGGTAGAGCGTTGGACTACTGACCGGAGGGTCCCGGGATCCATTTCCGGTCTCTGGGCACCTGCAGCTCCACCGAAGCTATGTGATTTCTTGGTAACCAGATCTTCCTGGGAAGCCATAACCGGCACAGGGAAAGGAACTGGCCCCCCTACCCTGATGTGTGAATTTCACACACCGTATAGGGCTCAGTACTGGGTGAACTCTACCATCACCTACCAAACCGACCTTCGCGTTGATTACTGTGTTCATGGTTTTATATATACATGGCGCGTCAATATAACTTCATTTTGTAAAATGCGAAATCCCTTGAAAAAGGAAGTTATGCTGTGTCACATCCTGTATATATATATATATATATACTCTGTGGGTATATATATATATATATATATATATATACACACACACAGAGTGTTTGTATATATAGAATACAGTTCCTGCTTGTTTTCGTTGTGACAGTCCTTGGGAGCGAGGAGGAAAGAAACTGAACGAATCTCTCCGAAGAAATACTTCTTATTTTCACTGGAATATCGATTAACACATGATTTGAATAAACCCAGGAAACCTGCTCTTCAGTGTTAAGAAGAAATCCTTGGTTAGGAGGAAGAAACGGTGCACAACGGCGAAACACGGTGGAAAAAATTCTGCAGCGTCGATGAGCTTCTGGTTTTCCTATATGATTATAAGTTTTTGTAAGTTTCCACTAAATGTTTACTGGGATTCTTCGAGCATTTATGTAACGTTATAATATCAAATATTGTGCAACCTCAAGAAAGGACTTCTGCATAAGCATTTGGAAAATGTTTTTCGTACCATTAACCTGCACATGAAATTCACGTTACATTTAAATGTTAATTTTTGAATGTTTAAATTATGAATAAAACAAGGTGTACCTTGCGAAAAATGTGACGCTAACAGCTAATTTAATGTTTAATAAATCTAGTTTATTAGTCATCTGGCTAATTACGAGTAATCCTCGGCGATTGGGATGAATCATTTGCAAAAAAACTCGGCAAACGAGTGCCATAGACAAATATTGGGATGCTTTTAAGACGGATAATAAATGTCTTCAACTCAACGTTGACCTTTCTTAATGATATCATTATTACTGATGGAGGAAACTGATTAAAATGAAACTCCTCTTATTTCTAAACCGAAACTTTTAATTTAGGGCTCTTTAGTCATCGTTACTTAGACGTACTCAGACATGGAGAAATCCGTAGATTTAGTAAAATAATACGGTGAATATGATGCAAATGCCATTCACTCTGTAATTACAGTTGCCAAAAAACAGTTTTCCGATTTTCTGACTGCTTCGGGGAAACAAAGATGTGCCAGGCGAGTCCCACCTTAGGTAATGGCTGAAAATGGGTGAGGTAGAGTGTTTTGTGTTGCATGTTCATGTGGTGGTGGGGTTTCGCATTCTTGCTTGTTGTTGCCTGGCTTGCGTATTGTTGGATGGCTTTCGTGCTGCATCCTGGGGGCAGTTGTTTGTTGGTTTGAGGTATATGTGTTTGCATGAGTGTTGGATGAAGGGATTTTTGCATGAGTGTGTGCGCTGCTGTGGGTGTAATTTTCCATGTTGTTTTTTTGCACGGGGTATTGTTCCTTTTTACGGTTGGTGATCTAACACCCCCCGCCACACGCCCTTGCGGCGGCTTGCGGGGTGTTATGTAGATATAGCTGTAGAACATAGAATAACGAGAATTACGTGTATATGTCTAAGACTCGCTTAACATGACACAACGTGGAATTGTACACTAAAATAAACCTTTATTTAATTCCGTATATCTATTCACACCTTAATTGCGTGCCTCGAATTGGGTTCGAATCCTGAAGGGGCAGAATTTTTTAGTCGTATCCCGATACCAACTTGAGGTGCTACGTGAAGAGAACCTCAGGTGGATTACGCCGTCCATCGTGTAGGACGTTATTATGTGTGACCCCTTGGCACATTTCCCTTTCCCTTAGAGTAGGCTAATGTTGATCCCATGTTTCTCTCCACCTTTCCCCTGTTTCCTTGGAAGCCCCACCCCCACCAAATTACTGACATTTCCCCCCCCCGCACCAATGGCACAAATGACCTCAGCTGCCGGTCCCATCCCCTAACAACTACCACTTACTTCATCCCGTTCAACGTGCTTATTTTTTCCTCCCCCTGATTCGTTTACACAACATTCTCCCCTCCTCTATTGCTATTTCCAACATCCTATCGCCAATCAAAATGTCCTGCATCCACTTTTCTTGCCTTCTTTGAATTTATCTCAACAACCCTCTCTCCTCTCCCACCGTGACTAGGACTTCCTCGTACGTTTTCCTTTAAGTCCATTTTAATTTTTCCATTCCTATCCACGCTCAAATTACGAAAACCTCCAATCTACCCTTAACGACCTTTTATCAGAAGCTTAAACGTATCTTTTTAATGGCTCTTCCGTGAAAATTCAGTCTCCATGTAAAAAACGTTCACGCCTGGAACACGATCTTGTTGCTGTGTTTTACGATACCTTGGACAATCATTATTACTTCTTCTCGCTATGAAAAATCTACTTGAATGATTCATGCGATTCAAAACAAATGAATAGAGGAAACTATCCCCAAGTACCCTTCGCCGTAGGTATACATGAAACGACGTCACGTTGAAGGGTATACGAGCATGCTTGCGCCTATTGATGATAACTGCACGGAAAGTACTTGTACCTTATAGAATTCCTTGCATCTTATCAGGGTTCCACTATCTAAATACAATAAGGAGTTTATTAGGTTTAATTCGTATTTGAATTCTGTAAAGTACACACTGTCGATCAAAATTATCTTTTTACCTCTTTAAGGTAATTCTAAGGCGACGACTTATTACGTTAACCAGCATCGTCCAAGACCACTGAAAAGAGCAATTTACGTGGGGGAACTTGTAGATGTATATTTTGCTTAAATGGTTATGTATTCTCCACTTATGATTATGATATCGTCTCCACTTGTTTTGGTACTCGAAATTGTTTTAGCAATATGACACAGAAAGTACATACAGTAATCGCAGAGATATACTTTTGAAACTACCAGTCTTTCGGATACGGTACCTGGCTACTACTCATCACGTACTGTGCATGCCTCTATTGTAGGTACACCCCCTGCCACCCACCTTTTCGACGATTTGCAGAGTATCATATAAATGTAGATGTGTTTTACTTGAGTTTATGATTGTGAGATTATGACATGATTCCCTAACGCCATTTATTCAGAGTGATCACGGCATCTTTTAATAATACCGTGGCTCTCGCAATAATCATCAGAAATTGCCCAATTGACTCTCTTTAATCCTGTGACATAAAAGTCATCGCCATTGAAAAAACTAACTAATTGATGAGTGTAAAGGTGTATAGGGAGGTTATGAGGAGTGAAAACATCGAGGAGTGAAGTTAAGCTGCGTAATAAAAACTGTTTAACTCTCCATTGTGGTTAAACGTCCGCGCCCGTGTCGTAAAATAAACCACACGACGAAGCAGCTCAATGAGGATAATGATAGCACCCAATTGCGCTTGGTCTTGCGAATACCGAAAGCAGTGATTGAACCGTTTCGCGGATACCTATTGTGAATGGAACTAAAAAGCTCACGCAAGCAATGACCATGAGCTGTCTCAATTTATGAGCGCCCTCCGCTGGAACGCGTTGAGATCCCCTCAATCTAAAAGCAACAAGGGCTGAGTAGCAATTAACTCCGAACTCGCATCGTGGAAGAACCAGCCAGCCCCCTACCTTTAATAGCCCGATTCCCTTCCGTCAATTTCCGCTTCGCTACCCTGGAAACGATTCACCTGTTGAAAGAGGCGCATTCTTCATCTGATCGGGCATAACGGAGTGAAGAACCTGGGCGAAGGAACAGAGCGAAGGAGTTGAGATTTTTATCACTGCAGATTTGAAAAAGATCTTTAAACACCCACGAGTGCAAAAGTAATTGTAAAAATCAAGAGGTATGCGTAAGACTGGACATTTTTCTTAAAGCCCTAACACTATAGTGTCTAGTGAGAACAAAAGAGGTTGTGTGCGGTGAAAATTCCAAGCTAGTAGCATTAGATATCATATTAACAAATTGTTGCAACGAATAAATTAAATAAATTTGTCGTGTTTACACAAATTAATATTTTATGGCGGGGTCTAGGATTAATTTTTGTGTAACATGCACGGTGTAGAGCCACTCCATGCCACACACCCTAGCGATGGTTTATGGAGTAATCCGTAGGTGTAGAATACCTCTAAAGTATGTTTTAAGTTTTCTTTTGAGAACTTCCAGAAATAATTAATGAACATATCATAAAATTACCATTGGACGTATTGAATTTTGTTAATTTTTATAATATTACCTATGCTGATTCTGGTGTCCAGTTTTCAGGAGAAGAATTCAGAATTAAGCTTAACTTTCCAATTATGAGATTTCTTTCTCACCCTGTTCGGTGGGCAATAGCAAGGTCAAGTCCAAGTTGGCATTTACTCGCTATTCCAGGGGTTCTTAGGCAATTACTCCTTTCCAAGGTTTCGCAAGAACACTGATGACTCTTTGTTGTGACGCTGGTACCTTACGTGGTGACAGTATGAACAGCTACTATACATAAGGATGCATTTCCTGTTGTGACGGCATTGCGTGAACATTTTAGTAGTTATTTGAGGGGAGATGACCGATTGCTAAGTCACCCGCATCACGCGTGGATATTATAATGAATTAGTCATAGGAGGAAAGTCTCAAGGAAAAGTATATCTAGTAGTCATTGGAGGGAAAGTATAACTCGAGGATTCATTGAGAGAGACGAGGGAGTTGATGACCGGCGCAAAAGGCGTGAGGAAAGATTTTAGGGATGTGATTAGTGAAAATGGAATTGATTGATTACGTAATTCGGTTACTTAGGTGGAAAAATGGGCGTATATTGGAGAAATTTCCGTTTTTACGTGTGGGAGGAAATTTGAGGATTTAATGTAGCTCATACGAATTTTTCTAAGGAGTGGAAATCTCTTGAAAGACCTCGCGATATCTGAAGAAATATTTTATATTTTTTAAAAATAATTTATAATCTATAGTGTATAATAATTTCGGGATGCACGTACGCCAAGTTACGGTTAGTTGTAACATATAGTAACTCAAGCAATTGACTCCAAATCGGAAGTCACGTCGAAAATGTGATGTGCTTTCCCACATTGGTTCATATATAATATCCAAAATCTGAGAGACAAGTCGCTCTTCTCTAATATTATATATATATAATATATATATAATATATATATATATATATTTATATATATATATATAACATATAATATAATATATATATATATATTTATATATAAAATATATAAATATATATAATATGTATATATATAATATATATACATATAAATAAAACCATACCACAACCACAGTTATCAACCCGAAGGTCGGTTTGGTAGGTTTGGTTTGGCGTGTGAAATACACACATCAGGGTAGGAGGGCTCTTTCCCTGAGTTTCTTTTTCTGTGCCGTTTTTGGTTTCCCAGGAAGATGTGGTTCCCGAAAAATCACAAAGCTTGGGTGGAGTTGCAGATGTCCAGAGTGCCTTCCCCAGGAATCGTACCTGGGACCCTCCGGTCAGCAGTCCAACGCTCTACCCACTGGACTACCGCGACTCACATACATATATGTAAAAAAAAATAAATATATATATATATATTCTATCTCCATCATAAATATATAAAATATATACTTTTTCATTTCTTTTTAAGAAAGATTAGACTCATTTTGACTCATCATTTGTTTTTCCTTAAATCTATATGTTCTACCCATTTAAAGGCAAGTTCCAGATGGTACATTCGGCTAATTATTCTTTGATTTCACGAAAAGCTTTCTCTTTTTTCGCCCTACAATATTTTCCTTCTCTTCTTTGTAACTCCAAATTGCCTTCATTCTGTTTAAAAAGCCCACTCTCTCCCTTCCTTTATCCCGGTTATTCAAGAGTTCTCCATTCTAATACGACGTAATCAACAGCCCACTACGTTCCAATCCTTACTCCATCCACTTTCTCTGCTTTTACCGAATTTCTACCAGCTACAGGTTGTATTTCCTCGTATTCCTGCATTTCCTCTCTTTACCCTCCTGCCTTATTTAAAACTTCACCGTTTATCATTCTCTCGGTCCAACTTATACTCATCAATCTCCGCGAAACTCACTTCTAATTAGCCTCCGCTCTACGCTCATCCTTCTGCCATAAAGACCTGGTCCCTCTTCAGTGAAGAAATACGCTAAATATTTAAGTCGATGAGTAATCCGTCCATATTTTTCGTATAATATTTAATGAAAGTGGTTTCCCGTTGCTCTCCTCAATAGTATTTTTAACGCGTTTTAAAGACGCAAACGGCCAGACACGTTTTTCGGCCGCCTCACTGAGGAACAGAAGCTGCGCGCAATGCTTTTCGTCTGGCTCCTAACTTTAGTTATATGAGTGAGCTTACCGGGAGCAATTATTATTTCCCTTTTCATTAAAGCCCTATTGTTTATGATCTTAAACCATATTAAGGTGATAGCCCATTGGAGTGGCATCTTATTTCGTCGCTAATAAACAATTGATGTAATAATTTAAGACGAATAAAAATTATGCTCTGATATTCTCCGATTTTTAATTTACGTTACTTTATCATGGTTAAAATCTGTACACATTTAGATAATATGTTAATAATCAACCTCGGTATTAGGCACCTATCTCAAAGGATTATGTTGTTTTACGACTAGGAGTACATGCACCTAATATCACATTTTTGATGGGAAATATACGTATATATATATATATATATATATATATATATATATATATATATATATATTTGAACCCGTAGTGAATCCCATCGAAGAGTAAGTACGGAAATTACGAGAATTTTGTGTGAATGGAGAATACTTTGAAGCGGACAAAATCGATGTTGACGAATGTTCGCAAAATAAAGTTTTTTATGGGCTCAGTTCACGTATTTATTGGACAGAACTCGAATTCATCGCAGTTTTTTACGGCTCCTATGCATGGTCATTCATGCAAGATGATGGGCATCGATTGAAGGCTTTTTAGATGTGGGTGCGGAGAAGGATGGAAAAGATGAAATTGAGAGAAAGAAAAACTAACGAAGAGTCATGGTGGGGAAGGAGAGGGGATTGTTGGGAGTTATAAAAAAGAGGCAGGAAATATGAATGCAGAGTATCTTGATTGGCCACGGTGTATTGAAGACTGTGATAGAGGGGAGAAGGTTACGTAAGCAAGGAAGGGGAAGAAATGGATAGGAATATTGGACGGAATGAAGATAGGAGTAGTGTGGAATTTAATAATGGTATATTTAACTGTCGGGTGTCTAGTTGTGTTTTGTTAGATAAGATTAAGTAACTTAGGCGTGTTAAATCTGTTTTCATTCTACCTTCACTACATTAAATGGTAGACTACTAAATTGCTGTTAATAATCATATTCCCCATGTGTTTAATTTGGTTTGGATGAAACAAAAGACTTTGAACTACTAAGAAGACTAATTCGTTGCTGGGGGTAAAGAAAGAAACTTTGCACTTCCATATAAAAATCTTTATGATCTTTCACATAAAGATCTTTATGATGAAGTGCAAAGTTTCTTTCTTTACTCTCATCATGAAGGAATTCCACGAAGTTAGACCTGAAACTGTTATGTTAAACCGTTGTTGTTCCATTTTTTTATCTCATGTGCACGCAGAGACGGTCTGCCGGGACACATTAGCCAAATTTCAACGAAGATACAAAGTAAAAACTCAAATATCGATAATGTGAACTCAATACGATGACCGATTCGCAGTCGGCGATAGACCAAGGTCAATAAGGCTTGACCCGAAGGCGGCGGCTTGGAAGTGGGAATTCGACGAGGAAGTAGATGAGCGACCACGTAAGCCTGTTTCCAAGACGCCCGTGGAGAGTTTTCCTTGCGGTGAATCACCTCGTCCAGGCGGGTATGATGACACGGTGTAGGGGGGAACGGCCCACCCGTCCAGACGCAAACCAACGCGTGTGGGGAAACACGAGCGCCGCTCCAGTTTATCATGACTGCACGCCAAGTATCAACGCGCAACCATCAATCATATCACGGAAGACGTGTGCCGCATATTGAACGGAGCGTATTAATTTTACCTCCCGCAACAACACATTCATTAAGTAGGTGGATGCGTCCCAATGGATAGCAAAGGGGAGCGTAAAAAAAAGGAACTCAATCCATTCGTCTTCATCCAACAAGGCATCCCGCTTGGGTGTGTAACAGGGGGGGGTCTTCATTAAACTTAAAGAATGCGGCAGCGGAGTTGAGTGATGCTTAATTTATGCAAACAGAAAGAAAATATTTGATCTTTATAATATGCTTGGAAGATGCCGTTGAAACGTCGAGACGCGCGTCGCGTTGATGATGCAATTTCACATTTTTGCTCAGCAATTTTAATTTATAGCTATCAAGTTGTAATTTCACTAAATGAAGGCTTCCTTATTCAACATTATGTTCCTTTATAAATATATATGTACATATATATAAAAAAATATATATATATTTTTTTTATGTATGTATATATTGTTTTCAATAAATATAGCGTATATAAATATTTATAATAATATTTTATATTTATAATGTACTTAATTTCATTCATTATTTATATTTACCTGATGACATAGGAGATGTTTCTCCACATATGAAACCTTTAATAATATGTTTGTAATTTCTCCCAGTTATATCCATGGAAATATATTAACTCATAAAATAACAGATCAACACTATCATGTGTTTGAAATATTATTTTACATATTTCTAAATATCATCTGGTTCTGTTTTACTGTACATGCATATTTGTATGTGTGTAATGGTCGTGAGCAATTGAGATCGTCAGGGTAAGATTCTTATTTACAAGTTTTTAGGAGAAAGAACAATGAAATAAGGGTTAGATAGTATGAAGCTACTTGAATTTTTTCCCCTTTGGAGATTGTTCGCCATTACCCTGGTACCTTATACAGGTAGTAGTTCGCTCCTGTAGTTCGTGGGAAAAATGGCATATCAAATCTACGAGGGTCATCCGGAAAGTAGTACCCGTTCGTGAAATAAAGACACAAAAGTAAATATTAACAAACATAAAAAATTTTATTTGAAAGAGGATACTTTAAACTACTTCTCAACATAATCTCCAAGCAAATTAAGGCATTTGTCATAACGTGTGACAAGTTTCTGTATTCCTGCTGCATAGTCCTTCGCCGCCAGCTCATTGAGATTTGCGAGGGACCCATCTTGCACAAATTTTTGCATAATGCAGATGGTGTTTAACAATTTCATGAACAATTGTTCGAGAAACATTGGGAAAATGCTCACAGATGTCATCAATTGTGACGCGCCGATCGTTCCTCACGAATTCGTCAACTGAGCTCACCAGTTGGTCTGTAATGACAGACGGTCTCCCCGAACGCTCATCGTCGTGTGTGTTCCCCCTCCCCATGTTGAAGTTGCGACACCACCGCCGAACAGACGACTCGTCCATTACATTGTCTCCATACACCTCCTTTAATTGGCGATGAATATCACATGGGCGAACGTTTCTTGCATTGAGGAATTTAATCACTGCCCTCACTTCACAACTGGCGGCGTTCTCAATTTTTTTAAACATTGTAAACAATCACAGAAACAACACAGGCAATGCTAGCGTCACGCAACTTGGCTCAGAGAAGGCAGACAAGCCACTGAAGCTATCTGACCTCATCCAGCGGCTACTCGCGTCGTCAGCACTTCATGCGGCACGAACGGGTACTACTTTCCGGATGACCCTCGTATTTATTCTAATTTACTGATATTAATTTTGTGAGCATGGAATAATCAAATAACTGTGCGTTTCCACAGAATAGAATTTTTATTTTCGACTAGTTTCACTGCACTGTATTGTCATCTGGTCTCGAAGGACTGGAAATGCAAAGTTATTTGAATCTTCCTTATTTCTTTATTATGGAATTCCACAAAGTTCTCCAACTATCTCTCTTCATTTTCTGTTAATGATCTTTGCAATTGCAGTTTGGCAAGTCTTATAATACAATATGTACAACATCGCTGAAGAGACCCGCTTCCAATTTTTGTGTTAGGTTCAATCTGTAATCTTATTACTTTCATTTCGTGAGTAATTCCGCACCTAGTTAAAAACTACTTCTACATGGGACCCTTCCAGTGAAAAATAGCGACGTTCACTCACTATTCTGATAGATTTCCCCTTTATAATTATAATGAATACAGGTGTTTTGCTAGTTAGTCCACATATCTGTGTGCCCCCTATGATAGATCGAGATTAAGAGCCATAACTAGATATTTAATGATAGTAATAATTCGGCAGTTTAATTTTACAAAGTGTGTCCCAAATGTAGGTTGACGTCTTTTTTCCCGGATGCACGGGCGGCGGTTTCCCTGGCTGGGTTCGGGTTCTAAAATGTCCAAAGAGGTTTCATGGGAAGGTAAAAAAAGGTTTTAAGGATCCATTTGAAATTCACCCGTCATGGCATGTCGCTCCTTTTTGGTGGAGGCGGAGTGGAAAAAAGATAGATTTTAATGCATAATAGGAAACCCTCTCCCATTTGAAAATTCCTAACACATTACGCTGTCCTTGAATACTTCTTGTCCAGTCATTAGTCATTCAAGGTTTTACATTTAGCGTATTGTTTTCATTCATCGATTTTATAACTTTCCACGACTGATTATTCACTCCATATTCTCTCGCAACCTTGTAGAACTTGCCTCAACTTGCACGGTCGTATGACTTCTCCAAACAACATATGAGCAATAAAACTTCCTTTATCCAAGAATTCATCTCTGAAGCAAGTTGAAGAAATACGAGTGGAAAGACTAATTATGTTTTAAAAATGGAAAAGTTAACGGTGATATTGTTACTACCCGGAATGAAGGGCGGTAGAAAGTATGCGGAATTAGAAAAGGGTTTATTGGAATGTTTGTGGCGTGAGATTGCTTCGTGTAAGGGGAGGGGAAGTTTAGATATTACATATTTTAGTACCCTACAAGCCACCGCCAGGGTGTGTGACAGGTGGTGAATTCACACCAGTTCAATCCCGACCCGAAAATTCTTACCCCTACCTTGGTAGGGCAATGTTATCCCTTGTCGCTCGTGGGAAAAATTACATCTTAAATCTATCTGTTCTACACTTACTCTATCTAATTTTATTGACATGATCTCTGGTCCCACAGTACGATGAGGGTAATAACGCATTTTCAACATCACTGCAAAAGAGACATCCTTCCAATTAATACAAGAGATTTAATCTGTTATTTAACCTGTCATTTAATCTGTGATTTAACCTTTGTGATGTGATTACCAGCCTAGCCCCTCTAATATTTTGTTACCGCTTCTAATTTTCTCACAGCAACGTTTTACAAATCTAGCTCCTCTACGCTGCCCGCGATCCAATACGGTAATCGATCCAACTTCATGAGGATCCCATATACTCGTACTTGCAGTATATTCCAAACGAGGCCTAACCAGCGAAATATAACATTTCTCTTTTACCTTTTCATTACATTTACCAAGTACTCTTCTGATAAATCCTAATCTTTTATTGAGTTGTTCACACATTCCCCGTATTTGTTTCACCCAGTAGAGATCGTGAGTGAGGGTAACGTCTAAAATCATTTAAGCAAGTCTACACATTCCACTTCGGTGTTCCCGATGCAGTAGGTGTTCGGGAGGGAATTTCTCTTTTTCCAGAAATTCATCACGTCGCACTTTTTTAAGTTTAATACTAATTACCAAGTGTCGCATCAGCGCTGTATAGCATTAAGTTTATCTGTTAAAGCTGCTGTGTCCTCAGGATTACGGATATCTTGATAAACCACCATCGTCGGCAAATTGACGTATCTTACTCGTGATTGCAGAGCCAATGTCATTAACGTAAAGTAGGAATAAAATAAGACCGATAACACTTCCCTGAGGAACACTTGAAGTAAATTCTACTTTAAGAGGTCTGTCCAATAAATACGCGAACTGAGGCCATAGAAACTTTATTTTGCAAAATTTAGTCTACATCGATTTTGTCTCCTTCAAAGTACTCTCAATTCGTTACTATGCACTAATTCAATCTTCTTTTCCACTGTTTGAAGCACCCTTGGAAGTCCTCGGCAGTTGGGCTTTATAGTTTTCTTGTCGTTTCTTGCTTTATTGTGCCCACATCTTCCCAGTGATTTCCACTTATTACATTTTTGCATTTTGGGAATAGGGAAATGTCGCCGGGGGGGGGGGGCAGTCATCTGGCAAATAAGGAGGACGATCAAGAATGGTGATTGAATTTTTGTCCAGGAACTGGCGAGCAATCAATGCTGAATGTGCAGGTGCATTGTCATGGTGAAGGATCCATCCATCGCCTTGAGTCAAATTTGATCGAACACGACGCATTCGATTTCTCAAACGCTTGAGAACTGTAAGTTAGAACTCAGCATTTACTGTTTGTCCTTTAGGAAGAAATTCATGATGAACAATACCTTCGACATCAAAGAATACCAGGAGCATGGCTTTGATTTTCGATTGGCTTTTTCTTGATTTTTTGGTTTGATTTAATATACTTAAAAACGGATGTTTTCTGCATAGGGTTATCACTGTAAACAGCTGTCAACATTTCAGTAATTTCTCGATAACTTTTACCCCACTTCACCAAAAACTTGATGTTGATTCGTTGCTCCTTGATTTCGTCAATATCCATTTTCGACAAACAGTATGAACAAGGACAACAGAAACTAACATAACTGGCACCATACGCACAGCTCGACGATCCGCCAAGCACAGACGGCTCATTGGGTCTCAGACAACTAGCGCCGCTAGTGGGCGGGGCTATAGTCCGCACCATAGCCGCCAGATTGCACCAGTTCGCGTATTTTTTGGATAGACCTCGTATTTGAGCTTACTCTATCTATCGCTGCACTTTGTACCCGACCATTCCAAAATTCTTTAATCCAACCCCGGATATTTTTATCTATGCCATACGCTTCTATCATTGTGAGTAGTTTACTATGAGGTACTTTGTCGAAAGCTTTCTTAAAATCTAAAAATCCCGCGTACGCTGGGGCATTACTCTCTCCCAAAATAAGATAATCATGAACTAGAACGCAAGTTGTCTTTTGCAGGATCTACTCTTTCGTAAGCCGTGCTGATTTTTTATCAACAACGTCTGCCTATCGAGGTGTCTCACGATCGAACTAGCAACTATATGTTCCATGACCTTGCGCGAAAAGTTTAGAAACGTGTGGTGGTTTGACGGTGTGCACATCCAAAACTACAATCTTACCAGTTAGGTTACCATCGATGTAATACTAATGGTTACCTTTTTTACGAATGTATAGTTTACCGATGGAGGTAGATTTTGGATCGTTCTCAACTGAACACCGCTACGTTTCTTTGCCTCTTCGAACAAGAAAAACTAATACCCACACTAAAATAAACTGTTATCATATCTCCTTTCCCCCTAAATTCTGTGCAATATGCCTATCCCATTCCTACCCCTTCCTCATTCGCTTCATATTTTACTTTATAACACAGTCTTCAAAATTCCAATGCCAATCAGATTACTCTTCATCTATCTTTCCTGCCTTTTATGGATTTCTCCCGATAACCCTCTCTCTACTCCCCCATACCGTGTCTATTACTTCTTCGTTTGTTTTCCTTTCAGTTCATTTTAACTTTTCCATCATTCGTCACACTTTCATCTTACAAAATCTCCTAATTTCAACAATTATCTTTCTTAAATGGCCATGTTTCCGTGTCGTATGTAAACATGACACTATTAGCATCATTAACTACGAGATATGGAAAGCTATTGAAAATGAGGACGATTATGTACCCCTTGTAACCAATAAATATATTAAGCAATAAAAATAATTAAAAATCACATACTGGAAATCATTTTCATAAATTAAAATCTACGTCTGCGGTACATGAAGCCAGTATAGTAGTTTGCACCATCAAGATTCCAAGTTTAAGTCGAGAAGAGGCTAAAATCAAGGTAGGAGTAAGATTCGTGGATCGCATTCTTAGGTTCGGGATAAAGCAAATTTGTTCATTGTCACCAACAATACTGACTGGGAAGGAAATGAACGAGATGACATTAATAATAAAAGGTAGCGCATGGAAAAACAGAGAAATCATGGCAAAGCTGCTTTTGGTGGACGGCGTAGATGTCCTAGTAGGGAAGAAGATGAGCAGACCAGGATACTAGCCAGAAATGGAGAATTTTACCATCAGACAATGAGTCGGCAAAGGGGTGTCTTTTTATACTACATATTATGCGTATATTTGAATACATGCATGAAGTAATATTTGTGCATGTACGGCTGGTGCTCTAGCACCTTCCGCCACAAACCCTCTTGTAGATGTAGATTCCATCTTCAGGTGCCATCTGAAGATGACGTTTATGTTGAACTTCGTTTCTGTGAATAAAAATATTCTTCTTCTTCCTTCTTGGACGCTACAACCCTCCATTAGTTTTAAACTCATCAAAGTCTAAGTCTATTCCTATTCTTAGAGTATTAGTCTAACCCATCTTCTTCTGTCTTTTGCTACCTCCTTCCTGAAAGTCAGGTTCATTCTTCGTAAATCATCTTATGACATCGTCCCTCCATCTCTACCCTAGGAATCCCTCTGGGCCTTATTTCATTTTCAAAATTGTTATTCTCTGTTTAGGTCCATGTATCACAGCCAGATATCAGGACTGGTCTTATTACTCTGTTTGATAATTTTAAGATTGGCATGCCTGAGAAAAATTCTAATAGCCAACTCGTTCCTCGAGGTAAGACGAACTTTACCTGAATATATAAAACGAATTAAAGACGAAATTCACCTGAATATACATATTCTCTTTGCTTCAGTGAATGCATTTTCCACGCTTTAGCGGTGACCCTAGGTAGCTTATTTGGATAAAGCACTTGACCGTACATATATCGAGGGATCCGGATTCAAATTTCGGTCAAGGCGAATGATATTGACCCTTTGAGATAATCTCATTTTAGCGATCCTGGGTATTAAAGGAGAATTACAATATTCGATAAAAATGTACACCTACAACTATGTGCGAGTATGAAGACTACACCCTACTATGTATGACGAAATTATTTTTAACAAATAAACGCACCATATACTTCCACTTTAGACTGTTTTTTTTTGCAAAAAAGTTCACGCATGAATGATGGGATTTTGGGACTTAATTTGATTAAGCACGCGTTTAAATTTATATTCGATTTACAAAACAGCCGATGGATGCCTTGAGGTAAAGACTTTAAAGGAGAGATGATTGCCGAAGAGAAGTAGCGCCAGTGGGATTCCGGAATGAAGTCTCAGAGGAAACTCTTTTATTTGAACGGTCGGATTACGAGAATTGAGTTAGGTTGGAGGAAAATGAGCAGAGCAGGGAGCAGGAGGAGAGTGAAAAAAAAGAGGGCGTAGTCGTACGCGGTGGAAGGAGAATGGAGGAAGTTGTTTGGGGAGAGGTTCGAAGAAGGAAGGAAAAATGGATGAAGAGGAGATATTTGGGGAGGGGGAGGGGGGTGACCGAGGTCGTGGAGGAAGGGAAAGTGTAATGGGGAAGTGATATGAGGGATAGAACGAACGCCTTGGATGGAATTACGCGGAGGGGAGGGAGACGACGGGGCGAGAAAGCGCGAGGAAATGATCGAGGAAATGACCAATGGCGATGGTTTAAAAAAAAAATTAAACAGTTTGCCAATCTGCGCTATAATGTCAGTAAAATTTTGCAGGGTGATCAACTTCCAGTTGATTTTTTTTATTCTCTCGATAAACTTAGTCGACTAGTTTTCGTTAAGTACGGAAAAAATATTTCCCTCACCTTAAAATAACTACTGTCTCATGGGATGAATTCATGTACACATTCAATCTTCGAAGGCTTATATTTCTGTTTAGAAAGCACGAAGGTTTTTTTTCTCCCTAATTTATTTTTGATAGATTTGGGTTGGAGACTATTATTTTGGGTGATTTATATCTCTGCATAATAGAGCTTGAAAATCTTGTTTCGGGAAGAAAATGGCTATATAAATTATACTCCCATTCACCTTCATCCCTTCGCACCGCCCACACGCTCGTTTTTACATGTTGTGTGATTGTTTTGTGGCGCAGGTGGGCGACTATATTTCAGTGGGTGTAAAATTGCGTACGAGGGTCATTCAAAAATATCCGGATCTACTTTACATAGCACTGCAATCGTTAATATCGTGTTCGTGCACGAACTGTGTTAAGCGGAGGCTGCAAATCGAAACGTTTTGAGGTAATTTTATATAGTGTAGCAATACAATTAAGAAAGGTCGAATGCGAATGACCCATTACCCGAAGCGACATCAATATCGTTGTTGAAGAAAGCCAATATCACGTGGTCCACGCACATTGTCTAGGATTTGGCAACTCGGGCAGTTATTTAGGATTAACTTAATGTAGGCCCATAGTTATACTAATATAATGACACGTATGCACGGATAATAATTACGAGTTTTGATTACTGGAGGAATGGACAATGTTTCACATACTCAAACCATAGCGTTAGAGCGGTCGTAATAGAAAACAAAAAAAACTAAGATAACCGCTAAGCGCAACGTAAAATTTAGTTTCGAATGTTATATCAATGTTATTATTAAACTAGACCAGTTCAAGCATTCCTTCATTAGACTACTGTCTTTTTCGATTAATTATTAATAATTTTCGTGGAGATTCAGGTAATTTACAATTATAATTTTCACGTGAAATCACTTTTTTTACGGAAGTCCAAAATACATCAATGACACGTGACTGTGTTTCCGCTTTCTTTCCCTTTTTGAGCATTGGGTGCACTCATTACCTTTCGTAACTATGTGAGCGTGGATAATAACTGTATTATATAGTATATATATATATATATTATATATATATATATATATATATATATATGTGGGTCGCGGTGGTCCAGGGGGTAGAGCGTTGGACTGCTGACCGAATCGTCCCGGGTTCGATTCCCGGGCGAGGCACCTGAAGCTCCACCCAAGCTATGTGATTTTTCGGGTACCAGATCTTCCTCGGAAACCATAACCGGCACAGGGAAAGGAACTGGCCCCCCTACACTGATGTGTGAATTTCACCCGCCGTATAGGGCTTCATATTGGGTGAACTCTGCCATGACCTACTAAACCGAGATTCGGGTTGTTACTGTGTTTTTGGTTTATATATATATATATATATATATATATATATATATATATAGTTTATGTATGTATATATATATATATATATATATATATATATATATATATATAGTTTATGTATATATATATTTATGTGTATATATATTGTTTATATATATATATATATATATACATAAGTAGATAGATAGATAATGTACACGAATATAGTACTAGCGAGCAAAAACAAAGACCTACACACACACACACATAGGAAACTCACTCGTATTCCGCATTTTCGGTGGAAAAACCACCTTTGTCAAGGGAGAGAAGGAACTCATTAATTATATTATGAGTATTTGCATCGATCTCAATAATAGAATCATGAAATTCAATGCCATTGTGTCAGCAATCACAGCAGTAGTAATCATGACCGCCCCAACGATAAAAGTCTTAGCTGATTCTACAATGGATGTATCGGTGGTATTAACAATATATCTCGCTCATTCGCAATTTGGTGCAAAATAATGGCTGTGTTTTCCCATATAAATAATGTACCTTAATGTGAAAGTGCATATCACGTGCAAATATACCTCCGAACTATTCAGTTCAATGTAAAATATCTTATGGTTTTGATTTAAAGTACTTAATATTTTTTTATGACCGAATCACTCCATTAGCACGTATAATGTGGAATAGGAAGTTTATTATTTATAAAAATTTCTTCCAGCTGTTAAGATTAAAAGTTCTTCGGAAAAATGTTGACACTTGACCACTCAGACTTGAAAGAATATGTGTTTTTATAATGTATATAAAATTTCGAAGTTTAAAGAGCATCTTCATAACTCCTGAACATTGATTTTTTAAGCAGTTTTTCACTGTCACAAAATTTTCCATGTATTTCAGAGAAGAATTTTGAAGAAATATTTTGCAATAGCTATTTAACTTTCTTTGAAAAAAACTGGATTTAGCATCTATAACCGCTGCACTTTACTATAGTTCAAGGAAGAAGAACATTAAAAAAATATTTTTTGTCATTGTACCAAATGATAGGGGTGGGGTATTTTTTTCCTTTTTTATATTTTAATTGCCTTAAATTACCCCTTAAAAACAATACATAAACATAATTTCCTGGGTAATCGTTTTGCAATAGTTTATTACAACACATTTCTTAAACATTCAAAACGAAAAATAGGATTCATGTTCAACTTGCATATATTAACATGTCACTAATATCAAATGGCAGGTATATACTTGTATTATTCAACGCTCATACTAATTTCTTCGCTCGAGGAAAATACCAAAGAAATAATAATGGTTAATTAGATATTTATCTTGACGTATGAGGCATATTTCACCTTCAATGCGTCTTATTTCTTGTGGAGAATGCATTGAATTATACAATTACGAAAACAGTGATATATTTTATCCAGCTGTCTTTATATCATGTGATATGGCATGCGATGCGTCTACGTAACGTTTCAATGCACGACTACAAGGCGTAGTTATCACTTGAAGATTAAATTTTTTCCTTATTAGAATATTGGGAGCATTTAGTGATTCATACGTACGTCATTTAAAAAAATGAAATCTAATTTATCTACACTTTCCTTTTCGGATGAAATTGTCGAAATTTGAATTTGCTAAATGCTTTTTTGTGTGGACTCGAGTACACCATTTTTTCGATACCTTTCAGTGAAAGGGGTGTGATAAATAAATACGGAACTACACCTCACAAAAATTCGGTAACTAGCTACAATTACCACAGTGAAAGTAGTGCCCAGCGCATTCAATACAGTATGGGTACGGTCTGTGTAGTTAATACATTACTGGGGACCACTTCCTTATTTCCTATGCCATCTGTGGTTTCCCATAGAGATCTGGTTCCTACAATAATTAACACAGCTTGTAGATGAAGCTGAAGGTATTTAGCCGTGTCATCAGGAATAGTATCCGGAGCCTCCTGGTCGGTAGCCCAGCACTCTAACCACTGCCCTACCTCGACCAACGACCTCAAATAAACTCTCTAAAATGACACTAACATCCTAAAATTAAGTGACAACAGCTGACGTGACATTGAATCATAGCTATGGTCCCCTAGGCCACACAGCAATCATCTTGGTGGAAAAGCCCACACTCGGCAAGGCCAGTGAAAGCACATCAAGTCAAGACCAATACATAGAACGTGAAAGAACTGTGCTTGTTTTTTTTTGACTGGAAGGAAACTGTTCTTTGGGAAACATTTCCACGAGGTCAGAAAGTGAACTAAGTTTGCCAAATTGATGTTTCGGGATGATCCCGTGAAAATGCAAAACGAAAGAGACTACTGTCGTTAGAATGCACACAATTGGCTTTTCGATTTTGGCGACTATCCCACCTACAATTACTTGCTGTTCGCCGATTGCTGTGATCCTGCGGACCTCACCCCTCTTTCACTGGACAACAAATTAATAAATGAAGGGTTATTTGCAGTTTATTGAAGAAGTCGCGAAGTATTTTGAATGGCTTTTCGATTTCTTCGGAAGAGTATCCTAAAACTTTCTCTCTATAGGAATATCCTGTAAGTATACAAATATTATTTCACGAATCTTGAACTGATAGTTACTGTAAAACACATGTATAGCGGAGAGGAAAAGAGCCAGTAGGAGTATAAGTGGCATTTATCGAAAAGGTAGAAAGAACAGTCGGGAACATGGAGTAAGTTAGCGATAATTGACTGAAATTCATGCATTTTCAACTCTTAATTTGCCACAACATGCATTTCAGTCGGAAGCTTAACCACAGAAATGTAGATTACACCCGATTGGACACGTTTTTACTTGGCGCCGGAAAAATCGTCGCGGAATATCGGAAAATATTTTCCTCGTTTATTTATTGGAGAGCCATCTTGTCTATAACAGCAGATGAATCTTAATTGAAATGCTATTAATATTTTCCGTATTTAAAATAGTATATTATGGTCTAAGGACAATTTCCAAAGTATTGAGTGATACCAAGGTACCAAGATACCAAGGTCCAATTGAGGTGGAAAATAGGAGTGGATTGTATTATGTCGAGGGCGACTCGTGTGTAAAAGTGTACACTGGTCAAAAAGAGAGATAATGAGTTCTAAAAATCTGATTTAAAATGCACGGCTCCAACAATTCCTCCTCCTTAATGAAATGTCATTTGATGGAGACAGTTCACAGTTATTTTCTCCCGGATAAGATACACCAGGGGTCAAAAGAAAGACTGTCTTATATATATATATATATATATATATATATATATATATATATATATATATATATATATATATATATATAATATATATCCGTGTACATATACACACGATATACGGACGTCTGTATACACGATAACTTCCTTGCTCGTTCCTGCTGAGCTCCTTCCTTCTCTTCCTTGAGAAAGGTGGTTTGTACTACCGGCAATTCGAAAACTGGTTTCTTTTCTTTTTTGTTTTTCTATGTTTTTGTCTTTGTTCGCTAGTGCTAACTTCATACACTTTATTATACACCTCCGTTAGACTTTCACATAAGTTTTTTTACCTTTTCAATATTCAGTGTGTCGTCAGCCATTCGCACCTTTTGAAGTTAACGTTTAACTCCACTGACCCTGACACTTATATATCAGGATCCTACCTAAAGTAACTGAAATTCCCCCTTTTAGATAAGGTACAAAGGTGTTCGTCTCATAATTCCTCCTCAGCCTACCTTTTGCCTTTCTCCTCTCTCTTCCTCCCACTCCAGTTAGCCTAGATCCCTAATATAAAGTCTACCACCCAAACACATGATTTTATGCGTAGTAGCAGCAAAACACGTTGCATATTACAATAATATAGTAGAATACAAGTAATATATCAAAGTAATTCATCGAAAATGCCCACAAATTAAAATCTGCAATAATATCCTACCATTTTGCATTATTCCAAGAAACTACGGGAGATGCCGCAAAAGTAACTTTTGACGGAGTCAACCGCTAATATGCATTTCAATGCAACAATTTTAGAGTGCAAAAATCACTCACCTTGACCGGGTAAAAAGTTACTGTTGCGGCATCTCCCGCAGTTTCTGGGAATTTGTCAAAGGTAAACAGAGTCCTAAGTGCTTAAAGTTTAAAGCTTTAACCTCGTGGACTGTGGCGCGTCGCGCACGACTACGAATGCCTGTGAGAGTGCATGTATGGTCTCGTTATCTTAACTTGCTAAAGCACTCGATCGGATATCGACGGATCCGGGTTCAAATCCCGGTCAAGGCGAATGATTTTTACACTCTGAAGCTGTTGCATTATAATGAAAAGGTTATTTTCAACAGCTATTTATTTCGTCCTCATATAATAGGCCAATTTGTGACATTTAACCATAATTTTAAAAACTTTAAACGGCTTTCTATGTCGTAGTAAATAATTAAAATTTTATCATTTGCGTTTCGGTTATTTTTCACAAATTGGAATCTGTCTCTGATTTACACAACTGACGGCCTAGTGGCATTATATGAAAAATGGAATAATGCACTTGGTTGTCATTATGCTTTACATGTCAACAAGTAATCATATGGAGGAAGAAGTAAACAGTGTATACGAGGAACTAGAGGAAGTAATTGCTGGTATTACTGGAAGGAAACACTAGATAGTGATGGTGGGCTGGCGAGAGAAGAGATGGGAGGGAGTAAGGTAGGGGAGTGAGGCCAAGGAACAAGGAATTACCGCGGGGGAGTAATTAATAGTGGTTTTGCAGGAGAAAATTTGCAACCATAACTAACACCTGGCTTATACACAAAAGACCTCGGTAACCTTGGGAAAGCTGGAATGACAGGAATATATCATATAGGTTACATTATGGTTAGGTATAGATAAGAGGAACAGTGACATAAATTAGCAAATTTTCTCAGAATCGTATGCAAATTCAGGTCATAATTTTGGCACTCATGAATTGAGAAGTAGTTAATTTCAATAATAAAAAAAAGAAAACCATAAAACACAGTAATCAACCTGAAGGTCGGTTTGGTGGGTGATGGTAGAGTTCACCCAGTACTAAGCCCGACGGCGTGTAAAATTCACACATCAGGGTAGGGGGGCCAGTTCCTTTACCTGTGCCGGTTATTGTTTCCCAGGAAGATCTGGTACCTGAAAAATCACATAGCTTGGGTGGAGCTGCAGGTGCCCAGAGACTTGCCCGGGAATGGAACCCGGGACCCTCCGGTCAGCAGTCCAACGCTCTACTCCCTGGACTACCGCGACCCACCAATTTCATTAATATACTAAAGAAAATGCGGATGGTAGTTATTGACCAATATGAGAAAGGAATTTATTCAAAAGTCAATTTGAACAATTCTAAGGGTGGAAAAATGAGTAAGAATGGAAAATCTGTTAACACAATCATAGACAGAAAAATTTCAATTTAAATAGATCCAGAGCTATGTTCATTTGGTACACATTAGGTTTACCCCAACTACAAAAACTACATTTGTTTTAAGGCTAGAAAAGGTAACTTAATATCAATAATTCTTCCTTAAATGCAGAGCTTGAGCATTCTTCTTTTGTTCTACATAGTGGCTTTATTGGTGGATACACTTTTGTAGGCGCTGGGGTAGTTTTTTATATGTTCGTCAGCTCGCCGCCATTTCGTTGAGGTACTGTTTGATCTCATTGCTGACCTTCTCATCGTCGCTGAAGCACCTTCCGGTCAAATCTTTCAACTTAGGAGACAAGTGGCAGTCACCGGGTGCTAAGTTCGCATTAAAGGGTGGGTGGATGACGACGTCCCATCCAAACTGTTTCAGGAGAGGGATAGTTTGACGGACAACCTGGGGACGAGCGTTGTCATGGAGATGGGCTTGCCTGCCCCTTCCTCGACATTCCCTTCTCCGGTTCTGAATCGCCCGACTGAGTTGTTTTAATATCTGAAGTACCTGTCAGGGTAATTGAAATAGGAATGCATAGCATTCATGAAGAAATTGTCGAGGACTTCGTAAAATATGGAAGGTGAATTTTAGGTTCATTCTTAGTTTTCACGAGGGAGGAAATTCTAAAGAAGATTTCAGTTTCCGTGGTAAACCATACTTTATTTTTTAATTGGTAATCTGCCGGTTAAGGTAGATTTTGGATGGATACTAACTACGAAATAAGTCCCTTGCCTCTCCTAACAAAACACAACCCGACATTCTACTCTACCACAAACCCCTATTTATAACTCCGTATGCTTCCTTCCTTCTTTCATCCCGTCCAACATCCCCATCATACTCCTGCTCCTTCCTCGTTTGCGTAGCATTTTCTCCTCTATCACAGTCTTCGACATTCCATTACCAATCAGAATACCCTGAATCCATCGTCCCTACATCCTTCGGATTTCTCCCAACAATCTCCACTCACCCCCCACCATACCTAACACCTCCTCATTTGTTTTTCTTTATGCTCACTTCACCTCCTCCATCCATATCCAAATATTCATGTCAAAAGCCTCCGATCCCCGCCTATCATCTTACTTCAATGGCAATGTTTCCGCGCCATATAAAACGGCGTTCCATTTCAAAGCTCTAACGAGCCTGTTCTCAACACTCTTGCTCAACGTCCCTGCCATCAAAATCTCTTCTCCTTGTGCAAGCTTCTTTGACGAGCACAATTCTTCTAATTATGTCCCTACTCTTTTGAACATTTCCATCCAAAACAATTCCGAGATAGGTAAACTGTTCCACCTGCTCTAGGGTTTGCCTTTATTAAAGTACCTAGAAATAGGAGTGAGAACGGAAGTTATAGATAATTTATAGCTGATTGTAAAAAAATAAATTAAAACTTTCGTGATAGAAGTCAAGTTATGAAAGGCTTAAAACAAGGCGAATGATTTTTACACTCTGAAATTTTCGCATTGAAATGCACATTAATGGATGACTCCGTTAAAAGTTACTGTTGCGGCATATCCCGCAATTTATTTGGAAATATAGACGCACATAAAATGCAGATACAGCTGATTTAACAACAATATCGAAATTTATCGTCAACTGAGTGAGGTGGATGATCGTTATCTGAGTTGATAGCGTTATGGATGTGAAAAATTCTGAATTATTAGGTGCTCATAGTCAAAGAAGGCCAACAAATGGGTCATAACCAAACCAAGAACACTCGGCCACGGACCAGCCGGTTTTTCCTGTGGGCGAAAAATACCCTTGCAAAAGCGTTCTTCACTGTCAAAGAAATCATGACATCGACGTTGGGAAAACGTGAACGTTTACAAGGAGATAATTTTCAAGAAGTAAAATAAGCCTTAAATTTCTTTTTTGATAAATTTTTCAGAAAAAAGATCGTATTTAATTTGAACACACCTAGTAATTTTCTCACGGTGAATAAGTTGGAATGTGAAAATTAGCTGTAATTATCCTCCAACGGCTTACGAAAAATTATTAAATGAACTGCCGATTAAAGAAGTACTAACAGTAATTATAATTTTGCCACACTCCCGTTATAATATAGACACAAACTGTACACTTTACACTTATAAGCCTATCCTGATGAAACACAACCCGGCACTCCACACTACAATAAACTGCTCTTCATATTCGCAGTGTTAAGCATAAGAAGGAAAAATCTAAGAAACTAACTCTAAGTAATTTCATATCAGGTGGGGAATCCTCAGCGCATTTTCAATTTGAAGAATCAAGAGGACGGAAGTGAGTCAAGTACAGCTATGCAGGTGAGAGTATCGATGGATCAATCGGCAATGGAATGATGGAAAATCGATAAGTGAAGATAGCACGTTGAGTTTAAAACTAAATTAGGTCATGATTGACCGCTTTGAGATGAAGCCTA